>NW_024114221.1:0-19028 GCF_003073215.2 Triticum urartu
ACTCACTTTCTTGTAAATACAAGTTTCTAACAAACATTGTATAAACCTAAAAGCTTTGATCACTCCATCAAAACATATATTCCAATTCCGGGATGCTTGCTCTAGTCCATAGAAGGATTGTTGGAGCCAGCATACCTTTTAGCATCCTTAGGATTGACAAAACCTTTTATTGTATCACATACAACTTTTCTAACAAAAACTGGTAAGAAAACTTGTTTTGACATCCATCTGTAAGATTTCATAATCGAAAAATACAGCTAATGCTATCATGATTCCGACGGACTTAAGCATCGCTACGGGTGAGAAATTCTCATCGTAGTCAACTCCTTGAACTTGTGAAAAGACTCTTTCCCACAAGTCGAGCTTCATAGACGGTAACATTACCGCCCACGTCCGTCTTCTTCTTAAAGATCCATTTATCTCAATGGCTTGCCGATCATCGGGCAAGTCCACCAAAGTCCATACTTTGTTCTGATATATGGATCCTATCTCGGATTTCATGGCTTCTAACCATTTGTCGGAATACGGGCCCACCATCGCTTCTCCATAGCTCGTAGGTTCATTGTTGTCTAACAACATGATATCTAAGACAGGATTACCGTACCACTTAGGAGTAGTACATATCCTTGTCGACCTACGAGGTTCGATATCAACTTGATCCGAAGCTTCATGATCACTATCATTAACTTCCTATTCAACAGACGTAGGCGCCACAGAAAAACATCTTTCTGTGTTGCATCACTCTCTGGTTGAAGTAAAGGTTCGACAACCTCATCAAGTTCTATCTTCCTCCCACTCAATTCTTTTGAGAGAAACTCCTTCTCGAGAAAGGACCCGTTCTTAGCGACAAACAATTTGCCCTCGGATCTGAGATAGAAGGTATACCCTACTATCACCTTTGGGTATCCTATGAAGATGTGTTTGTCCGCTTTGGGTTCGAGCTTCTCCGGCTGAAGTCTTAAGCATCGCAGCCCCAAACATTTAAGAAATGACAACTTTGGTTTCTTACCAAACCAATGTTCATACGACGCCGTCTCAACGGACTTAGATGGTGTCCTATCTAAAGTGAATGCATCTGTCTCTAACGCATAACCTCAAAATGAAAACGGTAGATTGATAAGAGACATCATAGATTGCACCATATCTCATAAGGTTCGATTACGACGTCCGGACACACCATAACCCAGTGGCGTTCCAGGTGGCTTCAACTGTGAAACAATTCCACAATGTCTTAAGTGTTTGCCAAACTCATAACTCAGATATTCTCATTGATCAGATCATAGGAATTTGATCTTCTTGTTATGATGATTCTTAACTTCACTTTGAAATCGCTTGAACTTTTCAAAGGTTTCAGACTTGTGCTTCATTAAGTAAATATACCTATATCTACTCAAATCGTTAGTGAAGATGAGAAAATAGCGATATCCACCGCACGCTTCAATTCTCATTGGATCACACGCATCAGCATGTATGATTTCCAACAAGTCACTTGCCCGTTTCATTGTACCTGAAAGCGGGGTCTTAGTCATCCTGCCCATGAGGCATGGCTCGCATGTGTCAAGCGATTCAAAATCAAGTGACTCCAAACATCCATCGACATGGAGTTTCTTCATGCATCTTACGCCAATATGACCTAAGTGGCAGTGCCACGAGAAAGTGGTACTATCATTATTAACTCTACATCTTTTGGCGTGAACATGTGTATTACCACGACCGAGATTCAATGAACCATTCACATAGGGTGCATGACCATGAAAGGTATCATTCATGTAAACAGAATAACCATTATTCTCTAACTTAAATGAATGACCGTATTGCAATGAACATGATCTAATCATATTCATGCTCAACATAGACACCTAATAGCATTTATCTAGGTTCAATACTAATCCCGAAGGCAGATGGAGCGTGCGATGGTGATCTCATCAACTTTGGAAACACTTCCAACACACATCGTCACCTCGCCCTTAGCCAGTCTCCGTTTAGTCCGTAGCTTTTGCTTCAAGTCACCAGTAATAGCAACTGAACCGGTATCCAACAGCCAGGTGCTACCAGGAGTACTAGCGAGGTACACATTAATAACACGTATATACTTTGTTGAAGTTGCCAGCCTTCTTATCTACCATGCATTTGGGGTAATTCCGCTACCAGTGACCGTTCCCCTTACAATAGAAGCACTTAGTCTCGGGTTTGGGTTCAACCTTGGGTTCCTTTACTGGAGCGGCAACTGGTTTGCCATCCATGAAGTTTCCCTTCTAGCCCTTGCCCTTCTTGAAACTAGTGGTCTTGTTAAACCATCAACACTTGATGCTCCTTCTTGATTTCAACCTTTTACGGTCTTAAGCACCGCGAACAGCTCCGGGATCAACTCCATCCCTTGCATGTCATAGTTCATCACGAAGATCTAGTAGCTTAGTGATAGTGGCTAGAGAACTCTATCAATCACTATCTTATCTGGAAGTTTAACTCCCACTTGATTTAAGTGATTGTAGCACCCAGACATTCTGAGCACATGCTCACTAGCTGAGCTATTCTCCTCCATCTTGTTGGCTAAAGAACTTGTCAGAGGTCTCACACCTCTCAACACGGGCATGAGCCTGAAATCCCAATTTCAGCTCTTGGAACATCTCATATGTCTTATGGCGTTCAAAACGTCATTGGAATCCCGATTCTAAGCCGTAAAGTATGGTGCACTAAACTATCAAGTAGTCATCAGGATGTGTCTGTCAGGTGTTCACAACATCCACAGATGACGTTGTTGGGGTTTGCACATCGAGCGGTGCATCAAAGACATAAGCCTTCTGTGTAGCAGTGAGGACACTCCTCGGACTACGGACCTAGTCCGCATCATTGCTTACAATATCTTTCAACTTAATCTTTCTCTAGGAACGTATTGAAACAGGGAGCTACAACGTGAGCTATTTATCTACAACATATTTGCAAAGACAATTTAGACTATGTTCATGATAATTGAGTTCATCTAATCAAATTATTTAATGAACTCCCACTTAGATAGACATCCCTCTAGTCATCTAAGTGAAACATGATCCGAATCGACTAGGCCGTGTCCGATCATCACGTGAGACGGACTAGTCATCAACGGTGAACATCTCATGTTGATCGTATCTTCTATACGACTCATGTTCGACCTTTCGGTCTTCCGTGTTCCGAGGCCATGTATGTACATGCTAGGCTCGTCAAGTCAACCTAAGTGTTTCGCATGTGTCCCGAGGCCATGTCTGTACATGCTAGGCTCGTCAACACCCGTTGTATTCGAACGTTAGAATCTATCACACCCGATCATCACGTGGTGCTTCGAAACAACGAACCTTCGCAACGGTGCACAGTTAGGGGGAACACTTTTCTTGAAATTTTAGTGAGGGATCATCTTATTTAAGCTACCGTCGTTCTAAGCAAATAAGATGTAAAACATGATAAACATCACATGCAATCAAATAGTGACATGATATGGCCAATATCATTTTGCTCCTTTTGATCTCCATATTCGGGGCTCCATGATCATCGTTGTCACCGGCATGACACCATGATCTCCGTCATCATGATCTCCATCATCGTGTCTTCTTGAAGTTGTCTCGTCATCTATTACTTCTACTACTATGGCTAACGCTTTAGCAATAAAGTAAAGTAATTACATGACGTTTATGTTGACATGCAGGTCATAAATAAATTAAGACAACTCCTATGGCTCCTGCCGGTTGTCATACTCATCGACATGCAAGTCGTGATTCCTATTACAAGAACATGATCAATCTCATACATCACATATATCATTCATCACATCCTTTTGGCCATATCACATCACAAGGCATATGCTGCAAAAACAAGTTAGACGTCCTCTAATTGTTGTTGCAAGTTTTTACGTGGCTGCTATAGGTTTCTAGCAAGAACGTTTCTTACCTACGCAAAAACCACAACGTGATATGCCAATTTCTATTTACCCTTCATAAGGACACTTTTCATCGAATCCGATCCGACTAAAGTGGGAGAGACAGACACCCGCTAGCCACCTTATGCAACTAGTGCATGTCAGTCGGTGGAACCAGTCTCACGTAAGCGTACGTGTAAGGTCGGTCCGGGCCGCTTCATCCCACGATGCCGCCGAATCAAGATAAGACTAGTAATGGCAAGTAAATTGACAAAATCGACGCCCACAACTGCTTTGTGTTCTACTCATGCATAGAAACTACGCATAGACCTAGCTCATGATGCCACTGTTGGGGAACGTAGCAGAATTTTAAAATTTTCTACGCATCACCAAGATCAATCTATGGAGTACATCTAGCAACGAGGGAGAGAGGAGTGCATCTACATACCCTTGTAGATCACGAGCGGAAGCGTTCAAGAGAACGGGGTTGATGGAGTCGTACTCGTCGTGATCCAAATCACCGATGACCTAGCTCGAACGGACGGCACCTCCGCGTTCAACACACGTACGACGAGACGTCTCCTCCCTTGATCCAGCAAGGAGGAAGAGTGAGGAGACCAACAGCAACACGCAGTGGTGGTGATGACAGTGTTCTCCACAGGGCTCGCCAACATCACTATGTAAGGGAGTTTAGAGAGTATCTGCCAGTCAAGTGTGCCCTCCACCCCCATTTTATAGTGAGAAGGGCACCCTATCCCTCTAGGTTCGGGCGCGGCCAGGGAGATGCCCCAATTCAATTGAGCCCTCCCCCTTAGTTTTCCCTTTCCAGCTCATGGCCTGGGTGTGCTTGGCCATTAATTTAGGGAACCCCCCTACGCCATCTGCTGTATACTGGTGGAACATTTTCCTGGACCTCGGACCCCTCCGGACCCCGACCTCGGACTTCCCGGTACAATACCGAAAAACCATGAAACTTTTCCCGGTGACCAAAACAACTTCCCATATATAAATCTTTACCTCCGGACCATTCCGAACTCCTCGTGACGTCCGGATCTCATCCGGGACTCCGAACAACATTCGGTAATCACATACAAGTCTTCCTAATAACCCTAGCGTCATCGAACCTTAAGTGTGTAGACCCTACGGGTTCGGGAACCATGCAGACATGACCGAGACAACTCTCCGGCCAATAACCAACAGCGGGATCTGGATACCCATGTTGGCTCCCACATGTTCCACGATGATCTCATCGGATGAACCACGATGTCAAGGATTCAATCAATCCCGTATTCAATTCCCTTTGTCTATCGGTACGATACTTGCCCGAGATTCGATCGTCGGTATCCCGATACCTTGTTCAATCTCGTTACCGGCAAGTCTCTTTACTCGTTCCGTAACACATCATCCCGTGATCAACTCCTTGGTCACATTGTGCACATTATGATGATGTCCTACCGAGTGGGCCCAGAGATACCTCTCTGTTTACACGGAGTGACAAATCCCAGTCTCGATTCGTGCCAACCCAACAGACACTTTCGGAGATACCTGTAGTGTACCTTTATAGCCACCCAGTTACGTTGTGACGTTTGGCACACCCAAAGCACTCCTACGGTATCCGGTGGAGTTGCACAATCTCATGGTCTAAGGAAATGATACTTGACATTAGAAAAGCTTTAGCATACGAACTACAAGATCTTGTGCTAGGCTTAGGATTGGGTCTTGTCCATCACATCATTCTCCTAATGATGTGATCCCGTTATCAAACATCCAATGTCCATGGTCAGGAAACCGTAACCATCTATTGATCAACGAGCTAGTCAACTAGAGGCTTACTAGGGACATGGTGTTGTCTATGTATCCACACATGTATCTGAGTTTCCTATCAATACAATTCTAGCATGGATAATAAACGATTATCATGAACAAGGAAATATAATAATAATCAATTTATTATTGCCTCTAGGGCATATTTCCAACAAGAAGCTCAAAATTACATCAGTAGCTTACGCTTTGTTAGTGAGTAGAAGTAAAATAAAATACAGACCAATAAATTTCCTTTGATGAAATGCCCTTCTCTTTGATAGTAATCGTACCATGCATTCTGGTCAGTCCACTAAAAATGAAAGCACATTTAAAAAAGAAAAGGTTGAGAAAAGTTAAACTTCTGTTAAAATGACGTTGAAACAATCGAATTGAAACTTCTGTTGTTATCTCCCAAACTCCAATTTCATACTTGACAAATATACGAGTTTCACAAGTCAACCTAACATGACAAACCCCTAAAACTATCTAGAAAAGTGATGTTACCCAACAAAGACAAACCAAACAAAATTGATCTGAAAATTATGTTGTAACTGTCCTCTGACTTATAGTGAGTTGCACAAGAATTAGTGAAACTCTGGCTAGAACACAGGCATTGTCATCCTTTGAGGCTCAACAATAAAAAGTTATCATCCTTGAGGCCCAACAATAAAAAGTTAGCAACATAAAAACATTATTCACTGTCTAATTCAGAATGCAATAATGCAATGTCTAAATGTTCTCATCACATCACAGAAAAATAAATTTTTGAAACATAAGAACTCAACCATCACTACATTTTCTTAGCACACGCTACAGCCGACGAAACTAGAACAGATGCTTCAACCAAAGAAACTAGAAATCTATAATTGTGATGATCTTCCTTACAGAATCCCAGGTCAGCTAAATGAACAAGTGTGCACAAATGCACAAAAAAGAATCCTAGACAGCCTCACCTTGCAGCTTGCTAGTGGGGCGACGGAGGGTTGGAAGATGGGGTTGGCGTAGCGGAACAGTAGCACCTCCGCTGCGTACGCCAACGCCGGACAATCCATTGGGGCTGGTCGAGATCACAGCCACCAGACCACCCCAAAGAGACTCGGCGGTGAGGAGATGCTCCAACGAGAAGGCGGCCTCCATGGCGTCCGGAGCAGGGAAGGAAGTGATCATCTCGTCCATCGTGTTCCATTCCTCGAGCGATGACGGATCTGAGAGGGAGAGGGAATGTAGTGAGGAAGAGAGGGAGGGATGCGACGAGGAGGACTGGAGGGACTCACCGAGTCACCGGATCCGGAGCAACGCGCCCGTTGGATCCTGTCGACCGTTGTGTCCTGGTTGCCGAAAGACCGTGGACGAGCGTGGGGCAAAGTCACCCAAACCTAGAGGCGAAGATGATCCCGGGAGAGAGAGAGGGGTCGCTAGGAGAAGATGGATAGTGGGGCTCCGTAGGTGGGGGACAGAGAGGAAGGGGGCAAGGTGTGGCGAGAGACAGGGTGGTCAGCGTGGTGGCGGCGGCAATGTGGGAGATGAGGGGGAGATGGCGGGTGTGCGGATCTGGAGCGCTAGGGTTCGTGGGGTGAGAGGGTGAGTAGTTTTCTTTTTCTTTCTTTTTTTAGACAAAGAGGGGGGTGAGAGAAAGGGCTGCCGTCGGATCCGGGCATCCGACGGTGTTGAGGCACGATTCCGCGTACATGCCCAATGGACCAATCAGAACCCAGTACATGTTATGACCTTCTAAATTGGTCGTAATCGACTAAAAATAAGGTGTTGACCATATTTTTTCAAAAAAAGGTGTTGAATCATATAAACAGTTTTATGATATGAGAAATTCAAAAAAAACATTCTTCATTGTGTCACCAAATGTGACATAGTTTTTAGGAAAACTAACAAACTTGGAATTGGAATAAGACAAATATCTTTAAAAAGTGTTTGAGAAATGAGTTTTTAGGAAAAAAATCATTTTCTATTTTCGAGAGTGACAAAATTCTTTTTTTGTGAAGAATCTACCAAATATTTCTTTCAAAATGCACCACACCATTTTCCAAAACTATAAGACACATTTTATGTACAGTTGACCAAATCTTAACATGTAAAATGCTTTTCGATCCACCTCTCATCAAAAAGACAATTATGTTTCAAAAAAGAATCTACCTGAGCATTCTTTTGTTTTTCTTCTATTTTTCACATGAAAAATTCAAAAAATGATCTCATATTTTGCACAAGGGTGCATTCTTGGAATTCCAAACAATGTTGCCTAAGGGAGTTTTCATTTTCTTTGCACGAAAATTTCATTTTCCATTTTTTCGAGTGCCCGAATGAGTTTTTGTGAAGGACCTACCATATATTTGTTGCAAAATTGGACCAAATAAATTTCTAAAATACTAGGCCATATTTAATGCACAATTGACCAAATGGTTGGGTGTCAAAAGCCTTGATCCACCTCTGGTGAAAAAGACAAATTTCCAGATTCAGCAGGAAGCGGGTCAAATTTGAACTGCAGCTGCCTCATAGTTTGCTCTTTATTTTTTCCAAAAATCATTTCTAGGTACATAAGTATCTATTTAATCAGAGAAACATCAAAAAATTTCCAAGATTCAACCACTAGCTAGGAACGGTCAAGCCCGCCGTTTTTGACCGCATTTTGAAACGGGCATAAAAAATTCAAAAAATTGGAAAACCTTCGCATTGTGTCATTATATGTGACCAAGTTTCAGGAAAAATAATAAACTTGTAATATGGCAATTATTTTAAAAGTGTTCTCAGAAATGAGCTATCATGCGTGAAGATTCATGGCTTTCAAGCCAAATGATCAATCTTATGGCCACATTCATGGCATAGTTTGTTCAAATGATCTCATATTGTGCACAAGGGTGCATCTTGGAATTCCAAACAATGTTTCGAACGGGAGTTTTCATTTTCTTTGCACGGAAAATTCATTTTCCATTTTCCGAGTGCCCGAAATGAGTTTTTTTTGAAGGACCTACCATATATTTGTTGCAAAATTGGACCAAATCAAATTTCTAAAATACTAGGCCATATTTAATGCACAATTGACAAATGGTTGGGTGTCAAAAGTTTTGATCCACCTCTGGTGAAAAAGACAAATTTCGCCGATTCAGTAGGAAGCGGGTCAAATTTAACTGCAGCTGCCTCATAGTTTGCTCTTTATTTTTTCCAAAAATCATTTCTAGGTACATAAGTATCTATTTAAGCATAAATACATGGTTTGGTGGTGATACGTCGAGGTTTGGACGGTGGCCCAGGGCCCCAACTCCAAAGCGCGTAGACTCGCATGCCCGCCGCGTGGTCACCGCGTGACCGTGGCGTTGCCATGCGTTCTGGGCCTAGGCATGTCTAGTAGGTTGGGCACTCCCTAGGTAGATGCTAGAAAAATAACAACAGAAGAATCTCACGAGGAGACCGAACTATGCTCAAACATGAATTAGCAGCCAAGTGTTTGATTAGCGGTACGGGAAATTCACAAAGGCAATGGGCCTGAGTTTTGGCTGAGGATGATCATCTACTAGGGAGACTATCTTGGAAAATTTTCAGCTCAAATGGAGGAGTTTGGATGGCACTTGCTTTGCAAAGTACCACATCGGGCAGAAATATGGATGTTGAAGCTGGGCTCAAATGGATAAGTGGATTTAGCTGAAATTTTGTGGAGTATGGTAATTTTGGCATAGTAAATCACTGTAAAAAGGTTATACCATTTGGATAATCCTAGCTTGTACTTCCTTCACAAAGCTTCTCTCGATAGAAACTTTAGAAATTTGTAAGATTTAATAGGCAAATGGAGCTGAATATTGGAATGTGGCAATGATTTGTATATGTAAGATGGCACAAAAAGTTTGAGGACAATAGGAGGTGTCTAGATAGCACTTGCTTTGCAATGTGCCAATTTGGACAGAAAATAGAAATTGAAGCTGGGCTTACATAGATGATTGGATTATGCTGAAATTTGGTGTAGGGGGTTTCTATAGTCAAGGTAATGTCCTGGTAAATTTTCAGCAATTATAAAGCAATATAAAATGTAGTTGCTTCACAAACTAAAAATATACCAGAAACAAAGATTCGATGGTGAGCTCACATGTATTGTTAGATAGAGCTAAACTTTTTGTGTAGATGACTTTGGCATATAGAATATGTGGCAAAAATTAAACTCATAACGATATTCCTATCTTGTACTTCCTTCACAATGCTTCTAGGTGGACAAAACTTTGGAAATTTGCTGAGGAAGATTTACTAGGCAAATGGACCTGAATTTTATCATGCGGCAATGATTTGGATAGGAAAGAGTGCCCAAAAATTTTGAGGGCAATCAAGAATATATAAATAGCACTTCCTTCACAAAGTGTTTTTCTGAACAAAATAGGAAAATGAATATTGTTGACTTATTTTTGAACTGAGCAAGAAGTATTGTTACATTTAACAGAATGACCCAAAGAATTATTGAAATTTTTTAGGAATTTTTCAGGGCCAATGACAACATATTATTGTTCCTTGTTGTTCACAACCTTATGAAATGACACATACTATGACACATAGCAAATTCTGATGACGGTGGCCGCCTCCTACTTTTTAGCTATATCCCTACACTTTGACAAGGTTATTACCATCTAATTTTTCTTGATCAGCTAAAATAAGTGCAGTCTGATTGACATCAGTTTGTCTGCTATGCCATTTTTGTGTAAGAATTTATACTTTATGGCCAATAACATGTTCTATATAGTCGATGCTTTTGAGCCCCCGAGCAGTTTGACCAATGTCAATTTAAATATCGTAGTCGTATGCCACATCTTTCTTCTTTTGCATGTCACACAAATCAACGAAGCTATTTAGATGACATCTTTCACTAGGAAGGCCTGGAGAAACGGATCTTTCATGACAAGATTCAGCAAAGCAGTATTAATTTCACAAGATTCAGCATCGGTAAGAGGAGCAATGAGTGCTAATAAAATCATTGTTGTTGGTATTGGTAAAGTCACACAATTTAGTATTATCTTGAGCCATCGTGACAAGCAAGCAAACTAACACACAAGCAAACAAAAAGCAAGCGAAAAAGAGGCAAATAGAGAAAGAGAGGGAGGATAGAGAGAGAGGGCGAATAAAACGGCAAGGGTGAAGTGGGGGAGAGGAAAACGAGAGGCAAATGGCAAATAATGTAATGCGGGAGATAAGGGTATGTGATGGGTACTTGGTATATTTGACTTTTGCGTAGACCTCCCCACAACGGCGCCAGAAATCCTTCTTGCTACCTCTTGAGCACTGCGTTGGTTTTCCCCGAAGAGGAAGGGATGATGCAGCAAAGTAGCGTAAGTATTTCCCTCAGTTTTTGAGAACCAAGGTATCAATCCAGTAGGAGGCTACGCGCGAGTCCCTGCACCTGCACAAAACAAATAAATCCTCGCAACCAACGCATAAGGGGTTGTCAATCCCTACACGGCCACTTACGAGAGTGAGATCTATAGATATGATAAGATAATATTTTTGGTATTTTTATGATAAAGATGCAAAGTAAAATAAAGAAAAACTATTGGAAGATTGAATTATGATGAAGATAGACCCGGGGGCCATAGGTTTCACTAGTGGCTTCTCTCAAGAGCATAAGTATTCTACGGTGGGTGAACAAATTACTGTTGAGCAATTGACAGAATTGAGCATAGTTATGAGAATATCTAGGTATGATCATGTATATAGGCATCACGTCCGAGACAAGTAGACCGACTCCTGCCTGCATCTACTACTATTACTCCACTCATCGACCGCTATCCGCATGCATCTAGAGTATTAAGTTAAAAACAGAGTAACGCCTTAAGCAAGATGACATGATGTAGAGGGATAAACTTCATGCAATATGATAAAAACCCCATCTTGTTATCCTCGATGGCAACAATACAATACGTGCCTTGCTGCCCCTACTGTCACTGGGAAAGGACACCGCAAGATTGAACCCAAAGCTAAGCACTTCTCCCATTGCAAGAAATATCAATCTAGTAGGCCAAACCAAACTGATAATTCGAAGAGACTTGCAAAGATAACCAATCATACATAAAAGAATTCAGAGAAGATTCAAATATTGTTCATAGATAGACTTGATCATAAACCCACAATTCATCGGTCTATCCAACAAACACACCAAAAAGAAGATTACATCGAATAGATCTCCACAAGAGAGGGGGAGAACATTGTATTGAGATCCAAAAAGAGAGAAGAAGCCATCTAGCTAATAACTATGGACCCGTAGGTCTGAGGTGAACTACTCACACTTCATCGGAGGGGCTATGGTGATGATGTAGAAGCCCTCCGTGATGGATACGCCCCCTCCGGCGGAGCTCCGGAACAGGCCCCAAGATGGGATCTCGTGGATACAGAAAGTTGCGGCGTGGAATTAGGTTTTTGGCTCCGTATCTGATCGTTTGGGGGTATGTAGGTATATATAGGAGGAAGGAGTACGTCGGTGGAGCAACAGGGGGCCCACGAGGGTGGAGGGCGCGCCTGGGGGGGGCAGCCGCCCCCTACCTCGTGGCCTCCTCCTTTGTTCTTGACGTAGGGTCCAAGTCTCCTGGATCATGTTCGGTGAGAAAATCACGTTCCCGAAGGTTTCATTCCGTTTGGACTCCGTTTGATATTCCTTTTCTTCGAAACCCTAAATAGGCAAAAAAGCAATTCTGGGCTGGGCCTCCGGTTAATAGGTTAGTCCCAAAAATAATATAAAAGTGGATAATAAAGCCCAATAATGTCCAAAACAGTAGATAATATAGCATGGAGCAATCAAAAATTATAGATACGTTGGAGACGTATCACATATGTTCACATCGTCCTCAAGGGCCTTATATGGCATTACCGAGCAGGGCCAGAGATACCTCTCTAACTCTGATCCCCAGTCGAAGAATCCTAACATATTCAATCCAACCAACAACACCTATCTGGAGATCGCCTTTTATTTGACGTTTTTATAGCAACATAGGCTATTCTCTCTCCTTTGGTATTTCGAGCCCAGTGTCATAATCTCAAGTCAAAGAATATGATAGTCATGAAGAAGCATATAGCAACAAAAAAAACATCATTAGCTAACAATGACGTGTAATGGTCTTTCCACCACTCATCTCCAATGATGTATACTCATTCATCAATATGAACAACATCAGTCTATGGTTTAGAAACTGCCTGAACATTTTCTTTTTTTATTAAACGAGCTAACTCGTATAGCAACTACGAGTACCTGCTGTAATTTGTCTATTATCCACACAGATTAATCAGTTTTTCTGGCTTTTGTATTACTAATTCGCTAATATTATCATTTATCGTATTATACAGAATATATTAACCAATTTAAACAACTTTATTTATTCCCTAGCGCATTCCTCATATACACCTGCTAAAACTACTAAATACACCTTTAAAATAAAAACATATAAATAAAAACCATACGCAAAATGAAAAAGGAATGTTGTGTATATGTATAATCCATACTAAACTCAATTCATCCATGTGTCACCAATGGACTCCCTTTTCCGACTCCTCAATTGCCGCGCGCTCCATCTGGCGTCCACTGATCAGATTCTCCTCTAATGCCGCCGCCCCTCCACTTGAATTCCTGCTTCTGCCTATGGCTTTTCTTATCCGTTGGGGGCATGCAATCCAGCAAACTTGTAGGACAAAAAATAAGATGAGGCTCTTGGGATATTCATCTCTGAGAGGCCCTGCTGGCAAAATCGCTGGCTCCGTTGTTGTAGCTGGAACTACTGATCAGTTTTTCCCAATGTAGCAGGAGACATAAATGCTTTATAACACAACAACTCAGGTAGAATTCCTTGTCATATTATTTTTTAAAGCCAGCTTGTGTGTCTATCCTACTACCCCTAGAATGTTGTTTTGAGATACCAAGCAACACAATAAAACGAGCGCACACAACTAACAACACCTCGCAACCGTATGTAGTGAACGTCAAAATCCTTCTCCTAGACGCCAGAAATTCTCCTTTTGATGGTAGCTGGACTACGTCGGTATTTCCCTGGAGAGGGAGGGATGATGTAGCAATCACGGTAGATTTCCCTATGAAACCAAGGTATCAACCAGTAGGAGAACCAAGCAACACAACGTAAGCAGTACCTGCACACAAATAACAACATCTCGCAACCCGACGTGTTAAAGGGGTTGTCAATCCCTTCCGGGGTACGCGCTCAAGATAGGCAAACGGACGTGAGGTAAATTGTAGTAAATTGATAGATCGAACGCCAAATAAAATAAATAAAGATAAAACACAGCAACGTATTTTTGTATTTTTTGGTTTAATAGATAATAAAAATTGCAAAGGAAAAGTAGATCAGGTTTTTTTTTAGTTTTTCGATTAGTAAATTTGTTTAATAAGGATCTAAGAAGTAGCTAATTGGGAATCGCAAGCTAATTATATGTGAGAAGTAGATCCTGTTATTTTGTGCGCGTAGTTTCACAGTGGTTCTTTTTTTCAAGTAGTCTCGCTGAAATAAATAGACTCAAATGTTTGGATCCGATAGAAATGCACTTTGAATGTCAATTCGATTATAATCTATAAATAATTATATTAAGTCCAGCAGTCATATCTATTAGTTCATCATGATACGTGTCCCGTCGATCTATAATTTGGTTGATTGTTCCATGCCAGATATTATTCAACTTTCATATACTTTTTGGCAACTTTTTATATTATTTTTGGGACTAACATATTGATCAGTGCCCAGTGCCAGTTCCTGTCTGTTGCATGTTTTTGGTTTCACAGAATATCCATATCAAACGGAGTCCAAACGGGATAAAAATGGACGGAGCTTATTTTTGGAAAATATGTAAAATTCAGAAGGAAAATCAACGCGAACCGGTGCCCGAGGTGGTCACGAGGCAGGGCCCCCCCCTAGGGCGCGCCCCCTACCCTCGTGAGCCCACCGTAAGGCGGTTGACGCTCTTCTTTTGCCGCAAGAAAGCTAATATTCAGAAAAAATCACGGTGAAGGTTTCAGGCCAATCGGAGTTACGGATCTCCATATATATACGAAACGGTGAAACAGAGCCAGAGGAGAACGCAGAAACAGAGAGAAGACAGAGAGACATATCCAATCTCGGAGGGGCTCTCGCCCCTCCCGTGCCATGGAGGCCATGGACCAGAGGGGAAACCCTTCTCCATCTAGGGAGAAGGTGGGGAACATATAATAATTCAAAATTCCTACGTGTTCACCAAGATCAATCTATGGAGTAATCTAGCAATGAGGGAAGGAGAGTGCATCTACATACCCTTGTAGATCGCTAAGCGGAAGCGTTCAAGTGAACGGGGTTGATGGAGTCGTACTCGTCGTGATCCAAATCACCGATGATCCTAGCGCCGAACGGACGGCACCTCCGCGTTCAACACACGTACGGTTGGGAGAGACGTCTCCTCCTTCTTGATCCAGCAAGGGGGAAGGAGAGGTTGATGGAGATCCAGCAGCACGACGGCGTGGTGGTGGAAGCAACGGGGATCTCGGCAGGGCTTCGCCAAGCTCAGCGAGAGGGAGAGGGAGGTGCCAGGGGCTAGGGTGTGGCTCCCATGTGCCTCCCCACTATATATAGGGGTGGAGGGGCTGGTTTCTTGCCCTCCAAGTCCATTGGGGCGTTGGCAAAGGTGGGGGAAAGAAATCCCATCATTTCCCTTCCCCACCGATTGTTATCCCCCCTTTTTAGGGATCTTGATCTTATCCCTTCGGGATATGATCTTATTCCTTCTAAGGGGGGATCTTGGTGCACCTTGACCAGGGGTGTGGGGCCTTGCCCCCACTACCCACGTTCATGTGGGTCCCCCCATGCAGGTGGGCCCCACTCCGGAACCTTCTAGAACCTTCCTGGTACAATACCGAAAAATCCCGAACATTTTCCGGTGGCCAAAATAGGACTTCCCATATATAAATCTTTACCTGCGGACCATTCCGGAACTCCTCGTGACGTCCGGGATCTCATCCGGGACTCCGAACAACTTTCGGGTTACCGCATACTAATATCTCTACAACCCTAGCGTCACCGAACCTTAAGTGTGTAGACCCTACGGGTTCGGGAGACACGCAGACATGACCGAGACGACTCTCCGGTCAATAACCAACAGCGGGATCTCGATACCCATGTTGGCTCCCACATGTTCCACGATGATCTCATCGGATGAACCACGATGTCGAGGATTCAATCAATCCCGTATTCAATTCCCTTTGTCCAACGGTATTGTACTTGCCCGAGATTCGATCGTCGGTATCCCGATACCTTGTTCAATCTCGTTACCGGCAAGTTTCTTTACTCGTTCCGTAACACATCATCCCGTGATCAACTCCTTGATCACATTGTGCACATTATGATGATGTCCTACCGAGTGGGCCCAGAGATACCTCTCCATTACACGGAGTGACAAATCCCAGTCTCGATTCATTCCAACCCAACAGACACTTTTGGAGATACCTGTAGTGAACCTTTATAGCCACCCAGTTACGTTGTGACATTTGGTACACCCAAAGCATTCCTACGGTATCCAGGAGTTGCACAATCTCATGGTCTAAGGAAATGATACTTGACATTAGAAAAGCTTTAGCAAACGAACTACACGATCTTGTGCTAGGCTTAGGATTGGGTCTTGTCCATCACATCATTCTCCTAATGATGTGATCCCGTTATCAACGACATCCAATGTCCATGGTTAGGAGACCGTAACCATCTATTAATCAACGAGCTAGTCAACTAGAGGCTTACTAGGGACATGGTGTTGTCTATGTATCCACACATGTATCTGAGTTTCCTATCAATACAATTCTAGCATGGATAATAAACAATTATCATGAACAATGAAATATAATAATAATAACTAATTTATTATTGCCTCTAGGGCATATTTCCAACAGGTGAGGCCTCCGCGGCATCACAGCCGGCCATGGGAGTAGAGTCGTAGACGGAGAGGTGTACGAGGGTTAACTGGTTCTAGTGCGGTGTGGTTCGGCAGTCGATGGAGAAGAACAGGAGGTGTGGAGGGGTGGAGGGATGACCTGGCCAACGGTGGAGTAGCGCTTCATAGCAAAGCGTGCTAAGCAGAGCTGCTAGCAGCAGGAGGCGGGAGGTGGTCCCGGCGGCGCTGGAGGAAGAAGACAAGAGATTGAAGATGGATGGCGGTCGTTGGATGTAAATCCAATGGCTAACATGTCAGAATCATTTGTTGACTAAATTGACAACGACTTGCGTTGGCTTCGACCTATTGGCCCACATTTTAGCCTCCAAAAATGTGGCACGTATTCAACCCATTTTTTCAGAATTTACAGTCTTTTTTTTGCGCGGTAGAATTTACAATCAATTTGATCTTTTTTTGAATTACAGCCATTTGTTGGGCTGGGTGAACAAATAATGTAGCGTCCATGCGGCCCATTTATTTTATTTCCTAAAAAATTATAGGCCATTTGCACTTTCTCGAAATACACGATTTTGCTGGGCTGATTCTAATTATAATGTTGGGTTGGGCCAGCAATTTATCAAAAAATAAAAAGGGGCTGAGCATTTTGTTATAAATATATTTAAATAATAAGTGATATTATTACATTCGTCCTTAAATCTTACCAAGCTTTTGTACACAATCGCTAGGATTTTCATGCCAAAACAATCCAGGATTTTATTTGTTAAGAAATTATTTTTATAAGTTAATAAGATGTGGGATATTGTTTTCTTACATATGTAAGTATCTGTTAAATATATGATGACAATAAAAATAATATATAATAACATATAAAATAATTTTTTTTAGAAAAATAGGGAGCATCTCCCCGGTTCCATTGCTGAGAACGAAACCACAACATATTCTGATACAACAGCTCAAAGAGGAGTTCGAAAGCAAAGGTAGAAAAGCTAAAAACTAGGGGGTGGATGAACAAGTTCTCTGAATAACACAAATCACCCGAGCGGTGCCAAAGGCAGAGCGGATAGAGCACTCAAATGACACAAGGAGGGTCCAGCGAAGCCTTCATGGTCTTCAGCCGAGGGGCCGTGTCAGCCTGCGGCGACCAGTAAGCAAGCGGAGACACCTGGCTGGAAGGCGTAGCATGGTGGATGTCCCTCTTTTTCGGCGCCAGGTGCCCATCATCTTCATCAGAGATCTTGAGACGAGCCCACGGGTCCAGCCCGAGAGCAGGTCGAGCCTTGTTCAGCCACAAGTGATCGCTAACAGTTTCTGGAGGGATCTTGTTAGGGTTTCCACGAAGCTCATCAACTTGTCCTTGTCCGATCCGGAGGAGAGAATCGCCCAGTTCCTCACCATGTTCCTTATCAACCTCAAGACCTGCAGAATGGAAATCCAGAAGGTGTTACTAAAAATCATAGCATTTCTATATTTCCAGAGGCACCAAAGGACAGCTGAGCTAACAGTATTTAAAACTGAGCACTTTTTGGTAGCAATCCAGAATCTGGCGACAAATTCGAAGGATGAGCCAATCTGACTAGAGAAATATTCCTCAATGTGGGCCCAGAGATGTTTAGCAACTATACATTCAAAAAATAGGTGAGAACAAGACTCTTGTTCCAAGCAGTAAGCACAATCAAGAGGTTTGATGATGTGTCTCTTCCTAAGGTTATCCCTAGTCATCAATTTGTTTTTGGAGAGAAGCCAGAGAAATACATGAATTTTAGGGGGAACTCTCAATTTCTAGACAACAGGAATAAACACGGGTTGAACCCCTCTAAAGTTGATAACATGATAGAGGGAGCTGAAGGAATACTTCCCCTTATTGTCTAGCTGCCAAATCAGGGCATCCGGCTCGGCAGTAAAGGTAATGCTTTTGGCAATTTCCTCCAACTAGAACCATGTTCCATGAGACTATCACTAAAGTTCCTTCTAAAAGAGAGTTTTAGGCATTGACCGTCCCAAACTTCATTGACACTTTTGTTAAGCTCATTGCAGACATAGTAAATAGGCCAAAATTGGACTGCTAGGGGGATGTGCCAAACCAAGTATCTTCCCAGAACCTGGTTTTGCTCCCATCCCCTATGTTCCATCTGTAGCCAAATTTCACAGCATGCATAATAGATTTTAATCCTTTCCAGAATCTAGAGGTCTTAGGGTTGGAGGAAGGGACAAAAATATTAGGTTTATTTCCTAGGTATTTATGGGCAATAAGAAGCTTCCAGGGTTTCAGGTCTTCCTCATAGAATCTTTTAATCCAAGACCCTAGAAGACAGATGTTAATTTCTTGGAGGTTAGGTATGCCTAGGCCTCCAAAATCTTTTTTCATAGAGACTAGGGCCCAATTAGCAAGGTGTAGCTTCCTATTTCCCTCAAAATCATTCCACAAGCAATGAGACATCTGAGAATTGATGAG
>NW_024114222.1:0-9163 GCF_003073215.2 Triticum urartu
ATCCGCAACTTCAACAAAAGTATTAAGGTAAACCTAACCATAGCATGAAACATATGGATCCAAATCAGCCCCTTACGAAGCAACGCATAAACTAGGGTTTAAGCTTCTGTCACTCTAGCAACCCATCATCTACTTATTACTTCCCAATGCCTTCCTCTAGGCCCAAATAATGGTGAAGTGTTATGTAGTCGACATTCACATAACACCACTAGAGGCTAGACAACATACATCTTATCAAAATATCAAACGAATACCAAATTCACATGACTACTAATAGCAAGACTTCTCCCTTGTCCTTAGGAACAAACGTAATTACTCACAAAGCATATTCATGTGCATAATCCGAGGGGTATATTTCGCATATAGGATCTGGACATATGATCTTCCACCAAATAAACCAACTAGCATCAACTACAAGGAGTAATCAACACTACTAGCAACCTACTAGCACCAATCCTGGACTTTGAGACAAGAATTGGATACAAGAGATGAACTAGGGTTTGGAGATGAGATGGTGGTGGTGAAGATGTTGATGGAGATTGCCCTCTCCCGATGAGAGGAGCGTTGGTGATGACGATGGTGATGATTTCCCCCTCCCGGAGGGAAGTATCCCCGGCAGAACAGCTCTGCCGGAGCTCTAGATTGGTTCCGCCAAGGTTCCGCCTCGTGGCGGCGGAGTCTCGTCCCGAAAAGTTCCTTCTTATTTTTTCTCATCGAAATACTTCATATAGGATAAGATGGACGTCGGAGAGCCACCAGGGGGCCCACGAGGTAGGGGGCACGCCCTAGGGGGGGGGCACGCCCCCCACCCTCATGAGCAGGGTGTGGGCCCCCTGGCCTTCATCTTTGGCGAGGATTTTTCTTTATTTATTTTAAGATGTTCCATGGAGTTTTAGGACTTTTGGAATTGCGCAGAATAGGTCTCTAATATTTGCTCCTTTTCCAGCCCAGAATTCCAGCTGCCGGCATTCTCCCTCCTTATGTAAACCTTGTAAAATAAGAGAGAATAGCCATAAGTATTGTGACATAAAGTGAAATAACAGTCCATAATACAATAAATATCGATATAAAAGAATGATGCAAAATGGACGTATCAACTCCCCAAGCTTAGACCTCGCTTGTGCTCAAGCGAAAAGCCGATAACAATAAATATGTCCTCATGTTTGGAGGTAGAGGCGTCGATAAAAATAAAATACGGACATGAAGGCATCATGATTATTGTCATAACAGCAACACATATATATTTTGTTATATGATTACTTATGTTCAAGTGATGATCTATTAACAATGCAAAAGTATAAATCATAAACCTTATTGGGCTCTGACAAACTATAATCTCATTCATTGAAGCAATTGCAATTTATCATAACATCGGAAAGAGTCTATGTCAGAGCTAAAAAGCAAGTCCACATACTCAACTATCATTTAGTCCTTCATAATTGCTAACACTCACGCGATACTTGTGGTTACGTAGTTTTAATCGGACATGGAGAAAGATAGGGGCTTATAGTTTTGCCCCACAACCTTTTACCTCAAGGGTAATGTCAACAATAATGGCTCATGCTCCCCTACATCCAATTAGATATATATATATATATATCATGTTCTTTCCAACATGATGAGCTTGCCAAAGGATAAAATAAAAAAGAAAATGTGAAGATCACCATGACTCTTGCATAAGGTAGAAGATAATAATAAAGGATAGGCCCTTCGCAGAGGGAAGCAGAGGTTGCCATGCGCTTTTATGGTTGGATGCATAAAATCTCAATGCGAAAGAACGTCACTTTATATTGCCCCTTGTGATATGAACCTTTATTATGCAGTCCGTCGCTTTTATTACTTCCACACCACAAGATCGTATAAAGCTTATTTCTCCCACACCAATCAATCATACATATTTAAAGCAATTTTTATTCCTTTGCACCGATGACAACTTACTTGAAGGATCTTACTCAATCCATAGGTAGATATGGTGGACTCTCTTTCCTTATTACTTGTCCAACATCAACCCTTTAGCATGTCATATTTTAATGAGTGCTCCCAGTCATAAAACATGTCAATGATAATATATCTATATGTGAAAACCTCTCTTTCCTTATTACTTCCTATTAATTGCAACAATGACCAAAGCTATGTCTGCCAACTCCCAACAACTTTTAATCATCATACTCTTCTATGTGAAGTCATTACTCTCAATAAGATCAATATGAACTTTTTGTTTTTTTTATTCTTTTCTTCTTTCTTTTATTCATCCAAGATCATGGCAAAATAATCAAGCCCTTGACTCAACACTAATCTTTATTATATATAGCTCACGGACTCGATTACAAAGAGAGATCATAAAGCAAACTCAAAACTAGATCATTCCATAAACTTTATTCTACTAGATCAAGATACTACTAATAGGATCGAACTAAGAAAAACGGTAAAGATAGGAGTTGTGATTGTGATACAATACCGGGGCACCTCCCCCAAGCTTGGCAGTTGCCAAGGGGAGTGCCCATACCCATGTGATTATGTCTCCTTTGTTGGTGAAGAAGGTGGGGATGTTGATGATGGATAGTCGCACATTGAGCGCAGGAGGTCTTCTAACTTGCGGATAATGCCCTTGAGTGCGATGATATGCTCCTTCAACAAAATATTTTCACACGTGAGATACTTATTTTGTATACGAGCTAACTCAATCATCTTGAAAGCTTCGATTTCTGTTGGGGTAAGAAGATTGTGATCCATTCGAAGGGTGTCTTCTATTGCCGGAACTTGGTCCTCCATGGCCTTCTTGATCCCTTCATCCTTGTTGATCCCCATGGGTTCTTCTCTCTTCAGCTCTATCTTCATTAGCCAAGCATCGTTGCTCTCATGGTTGGAGGAGGAGGGAGATGACATAGTGCCTGGCCTTGAAAACCCTGACAGAAAACAGCTCGAAACAAAGATAGGAGATTTTTGTGTGATACGGGAGTCAAAACCCCCGGGAGATTATATAATGAATTTTTACCGATCAAAATATGTGTCGTGTACGAAAACGGAGTCCAGAGAGCACACGAGGTTCCCACGAGGTAGGGTAGGGCGCTCCCTCCACCCTCATGGAGCCCTCGTGTCCTTCCCGGACTGCTGCTTATTTTTCTATTTTTCTAAATATTCCAAAACGGAGAAATATTGCCTTAAAACTGTTTTGGAGTCGGTTTACTTACCGTACCCTCATGGAGACTCGATCATCCTTATATGATGGTGAACCTATGCACCTCCCCCAAGCTTGGCAGTTGCCAAGGGGAGTGCCCATACCCATGTGATTATGTCTCCTTTGGTCCCTCAACATCGCGGATGTGCAACAACCCATCACGCATCTCAATGGCTTGAGGGTGTCACAGCACCTCCACGAGGTAAGGGTTGATGACCTTCTCGAAGAACTTGTCCTTGGAAGCACTTGGGGATGTCATGATAATCTAGATCTGTCAGAAAAACAGCTCGAAACAAAGACAGGAGATTTTTGCGTGATACGGGAGTCAAAACCCCCGGGAGATTATATAATGAATTTTTACCGACCAAAATACGTATTGTGCAAGAAAACGGAGTCCGGAAGGCACACGAGGTGCTCGCGAGGTAGGGGGGCGCGCCCAGGGGGGTAGGACGCGCCCACCACCCTCATGGGGCCCTCGTGTCCTTCCCGGACTGCTACTTATTTTTCTATTTTTCTAAATATTCCAAAACGGAGAAATATTGCCTTAAAAATTGTTTTGGAGTCGGTTTACTTACCGTACCACATACCTATTCCTTTTCGGGGTCTGAAACGTTCCGGAAAGTGTCCCTTATGTATTCCTCCGGGTTTACGGTTTCAATAATATTGGTTTCAACATTTATGGGATTACCTGAGATATAATGTTTAATTCTTTGACCGTTTACCACCTTTGGATTTGTGCCTTCGAAGTTGTTGATCTTTATGGCACCGGAACGATAGACCTCTTCGATAACATAGGGGCCTTCCCATTTAGAGAGAAGTTTTCCTGCAAAAAATGTTAAACGAGATTTGTATAGCAATATAATCACCTATATTAAACTCACGCTTTTGTATCCTTTTGTCATGCCATCTTTTAACTTTTTCTTTAAACAACTTGGCATTTTCATAAGCTTGGGTTCTCCATTCATCAAGTGAGCTAATATCAAATAACCTTTTCTCACCGGCAAGCTTAAAATCATAGTTGAGCTCTTTAATAGCCCAATATGCCTTATGTTCTAGTTCGAGAGGTAAGTGACATGCTTTTCCATAAACCATTTTATACGGAGACATACCCATAGGATTTTTGTATGCAGTTCTATAAGCCCATAATGCATCATCAAGTTTCTTGGACCAATTCTTTCTAGACCTATTAACAGTCTTTTGCAAAATTAATTTGAGCTCTCTATTGCTCAGCTCTACTTGACCACTAGACTGTGGGTGATAAGGAGATGCAATTCTATGATTAACATCACATTTAGCAAACATTTCATGGAAAGCACCATGAATAAAGTGTGAACCACCATCAATCATTAAATATCTAGGGACTCCAAACCTCGAGAAAATAACTTCCTTAAGCATTTTAATAGAAGTGTTATGATCAGCACTACTAGTTGGATTAGCTTTTACCCACTTAGTAACGTAATCAACAGCAACTAGAATATGTGTGTATCCATTAGAGGCAGGAAAAGGTCCCATATAATCAAAGCCCCAAACATCAAACTGTTCAATAACAAGAGAATAATTCATAGGAATTTCTTGACGTCTACTAATATTACCAATTCTTTGACATTCATCACAAGACAAGACAAACTTACAGGCATCCTTGAAGAGAGTAGGCTAATAAAAACCAGATTGCAATACCTTATGTGCAGTTCTATCTCCAGCGTGGTGTCCTCCATAAGCCTCGGAATGACACTTGCGTAGGATCTATTCCTGTTCATGCTCAGGTACACAACGTCTAATAACACCATCTACTCCTTCTTTATAAATATGTGGGTCATCCCAAAAGTAATGTCTTAAATTATAGAAAATCCTTTTCTTTTGTTGGTATGTAAAGCTAGGTGGTATAAACTTAGCAACAACATAATTAGCATAATCAACATACCATGGAGTACTATGAGAAGTACTTATAACATTTAATTCGTCATCAGGAAAGCTATCATTAATAGGTAGTGGGTCATCAAGAATATTTTCTAACTTAGACAAGTTGTCTGCAACGGGGTTCTCAGCTCCCTTTCTATCAACAATATGCAAATCAAATTCTTGTAGCAAGAGAACCCATCTAATAAGTCTAGGTTTAGCATCTTTCTTTTCCATAAGATATTTAATAGCAGCATGATCAGTTTGAATAGTTACTTTAGAATCAACAATATAAGGTCTGAACTTATCACAAGCAAATACAACTGCTAAAAGCTCTTTTTCGGTAGTAGCATAATTTCTTTGAGCATTGTCTAGAGTCTTACTAGCATAATGAATAACATTTACTTTCTTATCAACTCTTCGCCCTAGAACAGCACCTACAGCATAATCACTAGCATCACATATAATTTCAAAGGGTAAATTCCAATCAGGTGGCTGAACAACAGGTGCACAGACTAATGCTTTTTTAAGTGTTTCAAATGCTTCTACACAATCATCATCAAAGACAAATGGTATATCTTTTTGCAATAAATTAGTCAGAGGCCGAGAAATTTTTGAGAAGTCCTTAATGAACCTCCTATAAAATCCGGCGTGACCAAGGAAACTTCTTATACCTTTGATGTCCTTGGGACATGGCATCTTTTCAATAGCATCGACCTTGGCTTTATCAACTTCAATACCTCTTTCAGAAACTTTATGCCCAAGACAATACCTTCATTAACCATAAAGTGGCACTTTTCCCAATTCAAGACAAGATTAGTTTCTTCACATCTCTGCAAAACTCGATCAAGATTGCTCAAGCAATCATCAAAAGAGGAACCATAGACGGAAAAATCGTCCATGAAAACCTCACAATTTTTTTCACAAAAGTCAGAGAATATAGCCATCATGCATCTTTGAAAGGTAGCAGGTGCATTACATAAACCAAAAGGCATACGTCTATAAGCAAAATTACCAAAAGGGCATGTAAAAGTAGTCTTTGATTGATCTCTTGCCGACACAGGTATTTGAGAGAAACCAGAATAACCATCTAGAAAGCAATAGTGTGGATGTTTGCATAATCTTTCTAGCATTTGATCAATAAAAGGTAAGGGGTAATGATCTTTCTTAGTAGATTTATTTAATTTGCGGAAATCAATTACCATCCTATAACCTGTGATAATTCTTTGTGGAATCAATTCATCTTTATCATTAGGAACAACAGTAATACTTCCCTTCTTAGGGACACAATGGATAGGACTTACCCACTCACTATCAGCAATGGGATAGATTATACCTGCCTCCAGAAGCTTTAGTATTTCTTTTCTTACCACTTCTTTCATTTTAGGATTCAGACGTCGTTGAGGATCACGAACTGGTTTGGCATCTGCTTCCAAATTTATTTTATGTTGACATAGAGTGGGACTAATGCCCTTAAGATCATCAATAGTATATCCAATAGCAACATGATGCTTCCTCAGAGTTTTCAATAATCTTTGTTCTTCATGCTCTGAAAGGTTAGCACTAATAATAACAGGATATATCTTCTTTTCATCAAGATAAGCATATTAAGATTATCAAGCAACGTTTTAAGCTCAAACACGGGATCAGCCTTGGGTGGAGGAGGATCCCCTAAAATTTCAACAGGCAAATTGTGCTGCAGAATAGGTTCCTGTTTAAAGAATACTTCATCTATTTCCCTTCTTTCATTCATGAACATATCATTTTCATGGTCTAGCAAATAGTGTTCTAAAGGATCACTAGGAGGTACGACAATAGAAGCAAGACCAATAATTTCATCCTTACTAGGTAATTCTTCCTCACGATGTTGTTTACTAAATTTAGAGAAATTAAACTCATGAACCATATCATCCAAGCCAATAGTAACAACATTCTTTTCGCAATCTATCCTAGCTTTAGCGGTGTTCAAGAAGGGTCTACCAAATATAATGGTACAAAAGCTACCTTGCGGAGAAGTAACAACAAGAAAATCAGCAGGATATTTAGTTTTCCCACACAAGACTTCAACATCTCTAACAATTCCAATTGGTAAAATAGTATCTCTATTGGCAAGTTTAATTGTGACATCAATATCTTCTAACTCAGCAGGTGCAATTTCATTCTTAGTTTCTTCGTATAAAGTATGCGGTATAACACTAGCACTCGCACCCATATCACATAAGCCATGATAACAATGATCTCCTATTTTAACAGAAATAACAGGCACGCCTACCATAGGTCTGTGTTTATCTTTAGCACAAGGTTTAGCAATTCTAGCAGTTTCACCTTCGAACTGAATAACATGCCCATCAATATTATCAGACAAGAGATCTTTAACAATAGCAATATTAGGTTCTACTTTAACTTGCTCAGGAGGTGTATAAGTTCTAATATTGCTTTTATGAACAACAGTTGAAGCTTTAGCATGATCCTTTACTCTAACAGGGAAAGGTGGTTTCTCAACATAAGAAGTAGGAACAATAGGATCATTATAAGTGACAGTCTTTTCTTCAACTTTAATAGGTGCATCTACTTTTACTTCTATGGGAGGATGATATTTAAACCACTTCTCCTTAGGGAGATCAACATAAGTAGCAAAAGATTCACAGAAAGAAGCTACTATCTCAGAGTCAAGTCCATATTTAGTGCTAAACTTACAGAAAATATCGGTATCCATAAAAGATTTAACACAATCAAACTTAGGTGTCATACCTGACTCCTTACCTTCGTCGAGGTCCCAATCTTCAGAGTTGCGTTTAATTCTATCCAATAAATTCCATCTGAATTCAATAGTCTTCATCATAAAAGAGCCAGCACAAGAAGTATCGAGCATGGTTTGATTATTATGAGAAAGCCAAGCATAAAAACTTTGCATAATTATTTCTCTCGAGAGCTCATGATTGGGGCATGAATATAACATTGATTTAAGCCTCCCCCAAGCTTGAGCGATGCTTTCTCCTTCGCGAGACCAGAAATTATATATATAAGTGCGATCACGATGAACAAGATGCATAGGGTAATAGTTTTGATGAAATTCCAATTTCAATCTTTTATAGTCCCATGATCTCATACCATCACATAGCATATACCATATCAATGTGTATCCCTTCAAAGATAAAGGGAAGACCTTCTTCTTAGCAACATCATCGGGTATACCTGCAAGCTTAAATAATCCACAAACTTCATCCACATATATTAAGTGCTCATCAGGATGCTTTGTTCCATCTCCTGTAAAAGGGTTAGCTAGCAGTTTTTCCATCATACCCGAAGGAAATTCAAAAGGAGTTTCGTTTTCAATAGGTTCAGTAGGTTGAGGAGCAAATCTTTGCTCTACTAGACGGGGTGAAGATACCCCAAACAAGCCCCTTAGAGAATTACTTTCCATAGTAACAAGTGACAATAAATTTCAGCACACTATATAAATTTTTCCTTACCAAATTCCACCTACCAAACACGCTACACTCCCCGGGAACGGCGCCAGAAAAGAGTCTTGATGACCCACAAGTATAGGGGATCTATTGTAGTCCTTTCTATAAGTAAGAGTGTCGAACCCAGCGAGGAGCAGAAGGAAATGATAAGCGGTTTTCAGCAAGGTATTCTCTGCAAGTACTGAAATAAGTGGTAACAGATAGTTTTGTGATAAGATAAATTGTAACGAGCAACAAGTAACAAAAGTAAGTAAAGTGCAGCATGGTGGCCAATCCTTTTTGTAGCAAAGGACAAGTCGTAACAAACTCTTATAATAGGAAAAGCGCTCCCGAGGACACATGGGAATATCGTCAAGCTAGTTTTCATCACGTTCATATGATTCGCGTTCGATACTTTGATAATTTGATATGTGGGTGGACCGGTGCTTGGGTACTGTTCTTACTTGAACAAGCATCCCACTTATGATTAACCTCTATTGCAAGCATCCGCAACTACAACAAAAGTATTAAGGTAAACCTAACCATAGCATGAAACATATGGATCCAAATCAGCCCCTTACGAAGCAACACATAAACTAGGGTTTAAGCTTCTGTCACTCTAGCAACCCATCATCTACTTATG
>NW_024114223.1:0-27095 GCF_003073215.2 Triticum urartu
ACCACCGGATTGGCCAACCACGTCGGATGGAGCACTCCTCTCACCAAACCCGCCGCTTCCAACTTCCTGATCTCCTCGGTGGTGAACTCCTGCCTCTCTAGTGCCTGCTTTCTGACCTTCTGCTTGACGGGCCGCGCATGAGGACAGACACCTAGGTGGTGCTCAATCACCTTCCTGCCTCTCTAGTGCCTGCTTTCTGACCGCGCAAACAAGTCGACATTCGCCCGCAGGAAGGTGACGAGCGCGCCTTCCTATTTGCTGTCGAGGGTGGAGCCTGTGGTGAAAGCCCCTCCCGTGCCATCTTCCCGGACGGACACCTTCTTGGTATGCGGTGGCTCAGCTCTTGATTTTTTGCTCTTGCCGGTAGAGCTCTCTGGCACGTCCTCGACGGTAGCACAACACTCCAAGGAGTTGCGCTTGCTGGAGTGGGTGTGAGAGGTCTTGCCGGGCTTCTTTTTCCCTCCCCGGGTTTCGGCGGCAGGAGCAATTGCCTTGGCGGCGGCTGCTGCAACTGCTTCCCGGTTGAGTTGGTCGGTGCAAATCAGCGCGTCTTTATTGTCGGAGGGGACGGAGATGATGGTCAACGGCCTGGGCATCTTTAGCATGTTGTAGGCGTAGTGCGCCGCCGCCATGAACTTGGCTAGTGCCGGGCGGCCGAGGATCCCGTTGTAGGGCAAGAGAATCTCGGCCACGTCGAAGACGATCCTCTCCGTCCTGTGGTTCAACTCCCCTCCAAACGTCACGTGCAGCGTGACCTTCCCCTTCGGCTGGCTCCTCCCCGGATTGACCCCTTAGAACGTGCCCGTTTCCTCAAGATTGGGCGAGATCAAGTTCAGGCCGGCCCCGCCATTGACCAGCATCTTGTTCACTTTGAGGTTGCGTATCGTTGGCGAGACCAACAACGGGAAACACCCGACCACGGTTGTGCGGTCAGGGTGGTCCTCGGTGTCAAAGATGAGGGCCGTGCTGGACCACTTCAGCGGCTTCTGAGCGTCGAACGACGGCTCCGCTCCTGTAATCTCACGCGCCACCTTCTTGAGCTGGCGGTGAGAAGTGTGCAGCGAGGCAGCACCGTCGACGCACATGGCCTCTATAGCCTTCTAGAACTCTTGCTCGCCGGACTCGTCGTCCTCGTCATGATCATCGTCTTCTTGCTTCTTGTCACGGCCCCGGGCGGGCCTCTCTTGCCGGCTGTCCTTGTCACGGCGGCCTCCTTGGCGGTCACGCTTCTTGCCGGATCCCTCGGCACCGTCCTGGCCCTTCTCCTTGTCCCGCCACTCATACTCGGCCTTTTTCTTTTCAGCAAGCAGCTCGACTTGCCGGCAGTTCTGGAGGTTGTGGCCTTTGGTGCGGTGGATCTTGCAGTACTGCTTGCCGGAGCCCCCTGGCTTGTTGGCAGCTGCTAAGGCCCGCCAGGCGACGCCCGGAAATCTCCTTGTCGGGGTCGTCAGCCCTGACCTTCTTGGCAGCGCCGGTGTCGTCAGACCGTTCAACGGCAAGCACGGCCTTGCCCTTGCGTTTCCTGTTGCAACGCCGACCCTTCTTCGTCGGGGCGGCGGTTTCTTCATCAGTAGAGTCGGTTTCCGCACCGGCGTCTTCGCCAGGGTACTTCCTTCCTTCTTCAGCCGGGGCGCACCTATCGGCCAAAACATAGAGTTTGCCCACTCCCTTAACATTGTTCATCGCCAGCTCTTTGCGCATCTTGCGGTTGCGCACATTCTGATGGAACACGCTGATCACAGCGGCGGGATGAACGTCGGGGATGTTGTACTGCACCCGGCTGAATCTTTGGATGTACTTGTGCAGGGTTTCCCCTTCCTTCTAGGGAATGATCAGCAGATCACTAGCCTGGCCATGAGCTTGGTGGCCTCCAGTGAAGGCGCCAATGAACTCATGGCATAGATCCGTCCAAGAAGAAATGGAATCTGCCGGCAAGTGCATCAACCAAGACATAACATTGGGCTTCAGAGCCAACGGGAAGTAATTGGCAAGCACCTTGTTGTCGCGAGCTCCGGCAGCCTGCATCACGATCTTGTAGATGCTGAGGAACTCGGACGAATGGGTCTTGCCAGTATACTTCCCACCGACGTCAGGCTTGAACGTGCGGTGGGACGGCCACTGGAACTGCCGCAGCTCGCGGGTAAAGGCTGGGCAGCCCACCTTGTAAGGTAGGCCGCCGGAGCCCCCCAGCGTTGGGTGGTCTATAGCGGGTCCCGCCCGCTTGTCCGATTGGTGGCGTGTATCAGGCGGCGCTCGATAGTGGTTCAAGCATCTTTGTGAGCTCGTTCTCGAAGAACTTGGCGCAGGTCGCGGCGGGTCCACGGGTCGGACGACGCTATAGAGATGTTATCACAAGCGTCGTCACGACAAGCCGACGCCCGCGGCGGCTGGCGAGGAGGGGGAGAGTCCACCGTGACCACAGCACCCCCGGTCCTCCCAGCGCTAGCATACGGCGGCTCGGTGGAGCGCTGTCCCGAGGGTCCCGCCGGTCGCGGATCATCTTTGTTGGGGACGACAACGAGGCTCCAGATGGTAGCCCTGCACTCGTCGAGCTTCTCCGCAGCAGGAGGGAAGTCGAGGAGCAGCTGCACGCGCGCCAAAGCTTCTGCTGGCGTGGGTGGCGGTGACAGCTGCGTGGACCGTGGCGCGCTTCAACTTCTAACCACATTAGAAGGAGCTCTATCACGACCCAGCGGCTGCGCGCCATTTTTGCCAGCACTTCGGCGGGCATGCTGAACTCCTTCATCCCGCGGACGACGCACAGGGCTCTTCCCACGGCGGTGTCTAGGGTCACCGGTGTGGTGACGCTGCTCGTCGCGCACACAGTGGTCGCCGGCGTGGGCGGCCAGGAGGTTGCTGCGCCGCCCGTGGGTGGCACAACGACACTCCTGGAGGGCCCCGCGCCGCCTGCGGGGGGCCCAGCACCGTCTTTGGATTTGGTGGCATGCGGCCCGTCGCCTGGCGCACGAACGGCGCCGCTCGCCAGGGTCTGACTGCCAGGGCGATGCTGGTGCTCGCGGACCGCGGCCCGGGTTCTGTCCGCGATCGGGCCGCTGCTCGCCTGCCCTGGCACGGGCCGTTCGGCCCCCGACGAGCCGACCGCCGTGGCCGTCTTCTTCTTGGGAGCCATGGCGATGAAGAACCTCTAGGCTAACTACTAGACCAGATTCTAACAATTGCGGCCGCCTACCTAGCGCGCCAAAGATGTCGATGTGGAACGTCACCTATGGGATCACAAGAATCCCTACTACAGTTGCCGGGGCGCAGGGTTGCGAGAAGAGCAGGATTAGTAATCAGCACAAGGATCGTTTACCCAGGTTTGGCCCGCGAGGATGCGTAAAACCCTAGTCCTGCTTTGGTGGATGTATTTCAGAGAGTTCTTGAGCTCTCGAACTAGCTATGGTGGGTGCGTGGTTCCAAAGAGCCAAATTCTTTTCCAGTATGCCATGGTCCTCCTTTTATAGTCGAAAGGGGCTGCCACAGTGCCACACAGGAGGTGGAAAGGCGTACAGTTCTACGAGCTTATCATTCATATTACAGGACAAGATGCATTTAATGCGCCACTAAGGTGTCCCCTAGCTTTATCGGGGATCTGAGCGAGGCCCATCCCGTCCATCGCCGTTCCTCCTGGCTTCGACATGCGCCCTGGCCAGCGATGCGTGCGGCGCCATGTAGGCAGGCAGGCAGCTGACGTGGCGTGGTGGTAGGGTCTTCACGAAGATCTGCATACCGCCACGCAGGCGCTTGTTGAGTTGGCCTGGGAGCTGCATGTTGCCACGCAGGTGCCTGCCCAGCTGGTTGGGCTGGCAGCTACATGCGAACGACGGTGGAGACTTGGCTGGTGCGGTGCTGGAAGTGTCCCCGCTGACGCCCTTGGTGAGGGCCTTGCCTTGTGGCCCGTCAAGGGTCTTGACGTGGCGTGCTGTCGTCCCCGGCAAGGATCTTGCCGGGGGTCTCGTGGCTCTCCTTGGCAAGGATCTTGCCGAGGACCGTTGTCTCTTAATCCTCATATGATCTTGAATATTCCTTGGTCTTGACAAAGATCTGCATGCCACCATGGAGATGCCCCCCGAGCCCTGGTTCCAACGTGGTTGGTTGAGTTGGAACCCGTGGGCCCGAGGGTGGCTCACTCCGCTGGTGTGGGCAGGACGCCCCGTCAAGGGTCTTGCCGGGGCCGCTGAGGCTGCCCCTGGGAAGGATCTCGCCGGGGGAACCCGCTTCGCCTCTCTGCTTCTTTGTGTTCTCAGCCTTGGCCTTGCTTTGGCTGTCTTGGGCTTTGGTTTTACCTCGGTTCACCTCCCTTGTTCTGCTTGGTGCGGCCGTGGGCGCGACTCCGACTCTCCGTGCACAGGTAAAGGGGTACAAAGGTGCGCCCCTTCTTTTGTACACTGACAACAAGCGATCCAATGGATAATGCCCAGTTGTATGAATGACCTAGTCCCTTATATATTTGCTTTTAGGTAATACTAATTGCTGTTTTCACTTGATATTAGTAATTGGTGGCTGAGTGAAACAGATGTTAGTTTCATTTATGAATCCTTCATGGCCTTCCATCGATGACATCAAATAATATGGAGCTCTTTATATGGAACTCCTTTTATATAGATTGCACAATATGCAGCATAACATATCTAATGAACATCATTATTTTTCATTATTTTATTCAGTAGAGAAAACAAAATAATTCTGTTTGTTGCCAAGACTATTAAGCGCTCTTAAGTCTGCCGTTCATTGCTTACTACTTAAGCACCCCTGGTGTGCTCCTAAACTTGTGGTTTGATTGAGTTTTCCATCAGATCATGACCAATATTTTCCAACTAGAATTCTTGCTATATTGTTGAATTTCTAGGCTGTTGTCAAACTAAACCTATTTTGGAAGAATCTTAAGATTTTTGCTGACCATGATGTAGCTTAGTACATAATTTTGTCATCAACTACCCAACATTCTGAACTTTGTATTGAGTGCACATTGAATTCTGGACTTCTCACTTTGAGTGGCTCTTTGTCAGGGACAAGCAAAACCATATTCGAATTTGTTGTTGTCCCCAAAGGTTGTGAACTTCTCACTCTGAGTGGGTCTTTGCCAGGGACCGGAAAAATTAAATGGGTAAAAGAAAAACAAAGCTATGCCTAATCAGGCATGACATGTAAATCTAGCAAAGGTTACTGCACGTTTGGATTCTGGGCAAGCGCTTGCCTTGGCAAGCAAAGAAGCGAGGGGTTTGGTTCCCGCAACTCATCTCGTTACCCGCAGTTTCAATGTTTTTTCCTCGTTTGTGTGAGCAAGCCAATTTGGCTACCATCCGTTGGCAAGGTTTTCCTTGCCCAGCGAGGTGAGCGGGCGAGAGATCCAAAGTTGCTAATTTGTTACTAGAAGCTGAGCTTTTATCATCATTCCTTAAAATAAATATCCACATCAGATCAAGGTTTTTGAGTTGATGAGTCGACGATCGTTTAGTGTTGAGTCTGAGTCGTGCCATGCCGATCGACTAGTCGAGGTATTTGAGTCGACTTCTAGTTACGACTCATTGACTAGTCGTTTGACTCGAAAACAGGGCATCAGATAAGTTATGTTGGTCCTGTCAGTTATTTCAAAATAGTAATATGGACCTGCCATTTGTAGATAGTATGTACAACCTTATCTTATTGCACCCAAAGTCAATGGTGTTGGCTTAAAATGATGTATCACTATACTACATAGCATTACTGGTTACTACTCACTTCGGTTCCTAAAACTATAACTATATATTCTTTGGCCACATTCCTATAGATTCAAAAACTACAATCACCTTTACCAGGTTGAAAGCATTTAAGTGTAGAAATACAGTAGTAAACAATTTCATTTGTTTTCTCAACTGGCAATATCTTTGAAACAGATTCTCAGACAAAGACGCTAATAGTGAGACGAGCTGAGGGATTTGTAATCTGGACTTTGATGACCCATCTAGAATTAAGCTAGGCATTAAGAAAAAATTAACAGTTACTCACTCCGATCCAAATATGAATTCTTCTATCTGATATAACATGATATCTAAATTCCTGACAACCTTCTTAGTAATCCATGTTACCCATCTAATTGACAAATCTGATGTAGATAAGAGCAAGTGGTTTGCTGTCTAGGCTGACACGCTACTAATTACTAGTACTAGTCGTCAACCCGTGCAGTTGCACGGGCTAGCAATTTTGAAAACAATAAAATAGTGAAAATAGTAACTTGGGCATATGAAGAGTCATTGTTATAGTAAGATAATAGTCCTCTTGTACAAAGAAGAATTGCCGCACCAAACCTGAGACAATATCATATATTATTTTCTAATAGAAATGCTTTACTCAATGAAAACCATATGTTCATGTGCCGCGTCAAACTAAACCTTAGAAAATAGCTCAAATTCTTAAATGTGGGAATTAAACCTATGTAACTTTGATTTTTTAGGGGATGTAACTTCGATTTATGGTGTATATAAATTATATTATTCTCATTTATGAAGTGAAAATAGTAACATTAGATTTATGGTGTATATAAATTATATTATTCTCATTTATGAAGTGAAGACCAATACCTTCCTGTTTCTTTTCTCATGAAAAGTTGTTAAATAATACAAAAATTCTTGTAGTATAGATAATAAATATCAAGTATATTTCAACAAAAATATCATATATTTCTGTAAGAAATAAAATTTATCATCACTAAGGGCTATAACAAAACTAAAAACCATCAAAGGATCAAAATGCCTACCAGATTTATTTGGTTAGGTATTTAGTGAAGGCCTTAGTTCTCGAATCCAAGAAATATTCGAGCACTGAAGTCCTGTTAGGTGCTCCTACCAAGAGACCCCAATATGATAAAGGACATAGGACACGAGTCTTCCGGAAAATCATACCAACCTCAAAGCTAAATCCAGAGACATATACACATCCAAGATGTCTGAAATAACATGAATTTCTACAGTTATACCTTGTGTGGGCTAAGGGAGCCTCCAGATAGTGAAATTCCAAAGTTACGAACTCTTGCTCTGATTCCAAAAAGTGGGCGTGCATCTTTTTGAAATTTAAACACGACCATCAAGTGGGCAGTAATACGTTGGTCATGTAACTTGAAAAATATATCATTGAAAATTTATTTCAGACATGAATGCAATGCTATAAGTTTCATGAGACATAATTAGATTTCATGGACTGAAATCATTTGAAAGTTAAATCTCAAAATGCACGTACGCCTTTGACAGTCGAGCATATAACATGGACGTCCTTCAAAAAGGTATGAACTTAATCCCTCTTGGTGGAGTCTGGGGGACTACAACTTCCAGAAGCACATCCATGTCATGCATAGGCAAGGAAATAATTGAATATACATGCTATTAGCTTGTTTTGAAAGATGGAGCATTGAAGCATATATATCCTAAGGGGTCTATCTTGTGTGCGTAATGATGCATGAACCAAATCTAAATCAGCAGGGCTGGTCTGGCGCCTCTTGGCCTCTTTGGTAGTTCTTTTACCATGGAGGTTACCACATCTTTCCGTACATTTTTTTAATTTACAACCAATGGCCTAGCCATATAGGTCATGTGAAAAAAAATAGGCAACTCGGAGGCTGGGATGCTTATAAAAGCTGCCCAAAACTACATTGGTGCAAGACCATGTGTAACGTCCAATTCACCTAGTCAGCCATGTACTAATGTGTATTACGTATCCTTCTTTGCCTCTATGAATCAGACAAACATCCACACGTCTACTTTTGGAAGAAGAAACTAAGATCTATTAGATAAGAAATTCGAACTTGATCATACAAATTTACATGAAATAATGAGATTCTTACTGCCGACTACTAACAACATAAAAGTTTCAGTCATACCTCAAGTATGTGGGAAAACATACTCTATCGCCGAATGAATCAAAATTAGAACCCAGTTACGCCGGTTTCCAATAGAAGATTAGCCATTCTTTTTCCGTTAGATGCTTACCGAATTCACTATCCTCAAATACCAGGACCCTCCTCAATATATGTTGCTGCTGGAGCATGGTGAATCGACAGGGAATCGGTGCCAGCTGATCATGTCGTGTTCCCGGTGCTGCTACAAACTGATGAATCTCTCAATCTTCATGATGCCCAGAGGAGAGGCCATGGGTTTGACGGTGGCACCAGAGTTATAGGGTTTATAAACTTCTTATTAACTTGATCAGCAGCCATATGCATACGTATAATTTTCTTCTAGAAAAGGAGATTTAGAGCATACTAAGAGTAATCGTCAAACATCAGATTTGTTGAGGATGGGCGTAGATAAACCTACACCGTTTATCCCATTAACATGATGTAGAGGCCAAACAAAACGGGAGCAGATGCCAGCCTGCAACTTGACAATGGGATTGATTCATAGGATGAAGCTGCCGGCGACCATGGGTTCGAGCGTGCTGCTGTTGGCCAGTCTTCATGTGGAGGCCAAACAAATTAGGAGCAAATGCCAGCCTGCAACTTGACAACACGATTGATTCATAGGATGAAGTTGCCGATGACCTTAGGATCGAGTGTGCTGCTACTGGCTAGTCTTCCCGATATGAAGGAGGCACTTGTTCTATCGTAGGAGGAGGAATTGCAAAGCTTAATAGCCGGGGAGGGGGGCTCTAGCAGCGGTTGGCCCAAGAGGAGATCCCAGCGAATTGGAATCGGTGGGGATTGGCGTGGGTTTACTCCATGCATACACATATGTGTACGTGTACCAGGAGACAATGAAGTCAAGCACCAGTACATAGGTCTGTAATTTTTGAAGGAAAATAGATCTAGATAGCTTTCCTAAAGCACTACGTGGCTCATAATTATTTTATTTGGAGATGCAGTCGTAGGCTGACAAACTCTTGTGATCGGCTATCATGTAAATTGAATCGATTATATTAATTTATCTTTTCAATTAAAGTGGCAATTTATATATGGGTTGATCTACACCGTAATAGCTCGGTCCCACCAGATTAACGGCTCATAAAATCTGATTAACGTGGCAATTTCTAGGGAGTCTAGAATTAGTATAGGTATAGATTATTTGGATGAATTCAGGATAAGTGATATTTGCTCACATCTTCTGCAATTTTTCCCACAATCAATAATGCAGCAGTGGTTAAAATTCCTGTATGGCTACTACCAACTGCTCACTTTGGTGTTTGTAACCTTACACAGATACAAAGAAACGGAAAGGTGCGGTAGCACCTAGGGGTCCCGACCCCCTTTTATCTGGACATTCACCGTTGATGAGACGGAAAGGTGCGGTAGCACCCGGGGGTCCCGCCCCCTTTTATCTGGCCATTCACCATGAAACGGAAAGATGCGGTAACGGGGGAGGGGGAATCTGCCTATGAATGAACAGTGTGAGTATATGACAGACAATATTGCCAGGCCCTCTTGGTGATATCAGTTGTGAAGTGACAGATGTTTTAAATATTGCCAGGCTCCCACGGGTAGCTCTCCTGGGCCTGCTAATCAAACTTCTGGTACAGGACCTGGTGAAAATCTCTATGGGCTAGTTGCTTCACGGAAGGTGCTGATAAACCAGGTGCCTGATACGGAGACACCCGGGTGCTGAAAAACCAGTCCCACCTCCCAAATATTTATTACATCGGAATTTATTCTTTGTTTCTTTTTTGCGGGGATGAAATTTATTCATCTGCTATGTAATCTATCAACATCTTTGCATTCAAGATTTTTGAGTCAAGCACCTTCAGCTTACTAATCTTAGAATCTAAAGCCGAAGTAATCCATCACCTCACGCGGCCAAATTTGGCACTTTGACTCTTGATAGAACCACACTTTGATGCACGGGATGTGGAAGGCATTAGTGTGGAGGCACGACAGCCTCACGATCTCCTTGTCACCAGGCTCCAACTCCAAATGGCGAATCGCGCACGCCAGGCCGGGTACCCCCAGAGCTCCTACAACAGCGTCCGCCTGTGGATTGTTGAAAACCAGAGATACCAGTAACTATGATAGGTTGACGTAGATGTTGAAGCATGGGACGACACCCTCAAGGCTATCGATCTTGGGGACGATCTCATCAGCGAAGTCCATTTGCGGGTGATGATGCCCCCACCCCCCTCCCGGCCCCAGTTCTCGGGGACAGGCCCATCGGCGAGCATCCCATGGATGAGGTCGCGGCAGGCCTCATAGTTTCATAAGAATGCAGGGTCATCGTCGAACGAGGCATGGGCACATAGCCGATGCCAGCCCGCGTTTGGTTGTGGGGCCGAGGACGAGGAGCTCGGCGTGGTAGTTGAAGGCGTTGCCGACAAAGACGCACGGTAGAACCCCCCTGTGATCATGGCGTCGAGGGCCCATAAGTCGGCCCGGTTGCGCTTGCGTCTCCCGGGGTTGTGGTCAGTGTGGTGCGGTGGTAGCGGCCCCAGAGCACCTCAAAGGTGAGTCGCGTGCGGCGCACCAGCGGGCGATAGTGGAGCGTGTCCTCCTCCGCGGATATGACCCGAAGTTGCACCATCTCCATCGCCGGATTGGCATGCGCTCTGGGCAGATGAAGGGGCGGTGACACGTGAGAGGGCACCCGGGACGGCGGGCAGGGAAGACTGTGGACGTTGCGGTGGCGTGGCGGAGGGGTGGCTAGCGGAGATGGAGTCGAGCTGCTGCTGCGAAAGGCGGAGAAGGAGGCCAAGTAGGAGTGGTCATCGGGGGAGGGCTCGAGATCGCCACGCAGGATAGCGAGGATCTCGGATGTTAGAGGGATCCTCGGCGCGCCGGCGACAGGGTCGGACCTGGCGGCCACCCGGCTGAGCGTGGCGAACGATAAGAATTTTCTCCTCGTTGCTTTGCTTCCGGGTTTTCCGCTGTGCGTTTTGTTGGTGGTTGTGGACAAGAGCCATGTACTCCCTAATTAATGAGTTTGAATACTTTTATATTTGCTCGCTAATTAATGTCGGTAAAGACCGCAAACAGCACAAAGAGAACTGTACTTGATTTTTTTTACTGCATGAGGGCTTCATGTACTGACGTTCCCATGTTATTTGTGAGATGATGAGGTACTTAGCTTATAAGATCAGAGCAAGAGTTAGCAATATGAATATTAGCTAGATTACTAAGATGATAAGTTCATAGACCTCATTGCTGAAGAGGAGCAATTGATAGATTAGAAAATATTCATGTAACTACAAAAGTGTTTCTCACATTTTCAAAGAAATTCATGTAATTTAAAAAGTGTTCGTCAATTTTCATAATGTTTTTGTCATTAGAATAAATCATTACTAGAAATCGATGTAATAAAAAAAGTATGATACATTTATGGAAATTTTGATGTAAATGAAAAAAGCGTTGAATGCATTTTAAAACATGTTTGAGTTTTTAGAAAGTGAAATCAAGTAATAGATAGTCAATATATTTTAGTAAGATGGTCATGTGATTAAAACGTGATCAATGGTTTTCAAAATATTCTTGTAATTAAAAAAAATCAGGCATTACGAAATCATGTAATTAAAAAAGTGTGTGACACATTCTTAGAAAAATGATATTATGTCAGATTTACTTGTTATGAAAAAAAGTTAAAGGAGCATTAGAAAGGCAAAAATAAAATAAAATAACAATGTTAAGATGAATAGAGCAGCAAGTTAGGGATCCAAAATGTTCACATTTGAAGTTTATTCTTTCAACTGTGGTTGTTTTGGAATCCCAAATATTTATTACCTCAATGACTTGGTCGGCGGCCGCGGAAGCGACAAGGGCAACGACGACCAAGATGAGCACCAATTACTAAATTTCCATTCTCCTGCCAGTTAATGGCTATACCCACGACGTGTTTGGTTGGGACACAGGTGACGTATTCACGATGGAGGGAGTTCGCCGGTGTCGTTGCCCACGGGGGAGAAGGGAGAAGACCAGCTGCCGGAGTTCTTGCCGACGGAGTCGACGGAAGAGATCTCTGGCACTGCTGAATGCTGCTCATGGTGAAGAAAATATCTGACGAGCAGAGAATAGAGAGAGGGAATCGATAGCGGGCGAGAAGTGTTATTCCATCTCAGGCCAATCGCCGTTCGATGCGCCCTATTTGTATTACATGATTGCTTCTTGGTAACGGACATGTTTTCCTAGGATACACTAGCCACTCAGATTTCATGGGGTTATTACAAGGGCATATTGCATGCCCGTGGGTATTTAGAGGGCTTGATCAGATCTTTAAGATTTGCTATAGTATCCTACTCTGATTCTGGGCCTCCACTCTCACCATCAGCTCCTGGTCCATCCCCACATCGTTGCAGTACTGTCTGGACCTCCCATGCCTTGATCTGATATGAACCTGTCTCCTAGCAATATTGCAGCAGTGTCCCAGGGCGATGTAGGACGTGATTTGGCTTCTGCCGACTTGTCTGCTAGAGATCTCCCAACGCCCAGCCTAGCCTAGCTGTAACATAAAGAATGTGGTGCCTGTTGTCTCCAAGTATGTATTGTAGCTGAATCTTGCTTTGATCGTTCGGACATTATAACCATCTTATATCCTCTTCTGATGTAGGGTTGCTACGTCAACAAGTCATAACAGCCAAGCTACCAATCAAACTGCGAGTAAAGCCAAAGGACAACCTGACGTTGCTGTTGTTAGTTCGAAAGATATTATATTTGTTGTAAAATCATCAAAGTAGAAAAGACAGAGCAAGGACTGATGACCTGTTGCTTTGCATTGTTTGTAGCCACTGAAGAAGTAATTACTGTGGATGATGCTGAAGAGTATGTTCAAATGGACGTATATGCTCCTAGTCCAAGGAGAAATCCAGTGGAAATGGACACCGATCATGACATGGTACCAAACATTTCTGGAAATTCAGTCGGATGCAAGTGTCCGAGCGCTGACCGATATTGTACAAGCCAGTCCAAGTGCATTGGCGGTTACGACGCCCCGACCTTCAACGCCTCCACCTATTCCTTATGTATTGTATCCGTTGGCCAGCACTCTAGAGGATGGGGTTAGTATCAGCGAAGAGGCCATGACTCAAGCCGAGCTAATGAACCCAAAGCTAAAGGATTCACTCAATTCAAGTGAGTCTCTGAAATCTCATCCCCAAGAAAGTACCAAGTTAATTACAGACTTCCTAAAAATTCCCAAGTTAATTAGTAAATTGGGACCGTTAATCTCGATGGGACCAATTTATTACGTTCTAGATCGGTTTGTATATTCCAGTTTGTCATAATGCTCAATTTGCGAACAAATCGCTTAAAAGGCCCGCTGAAAAGGCCCACCATCCTTTTCTCCAACCCAAGCGTTGCATAGCTGCCGCTCGGTAGCCTAGAGCCCTAACTTATACAATCCTGATTCTATCTCTCCCAACATAAAGCTCCGATCCCATCTATTCCATGCATGCATGTGCCGCCATGGTCGTTCAAGACACATGCAATACACATCTCTTCCCGTCTGACTCTGCGGTACTACAGTGCGGCGCCGGCTCTCTCTCCGGTGACCAGTTCATCGGTCTAAACAAGTCAATAGGCAGGCATCCAGAGTGCCTCAAGTAATCGTGAAGATTCAGCGGCGATCCCATCTATTCCATGCATGCATGTGCCGCCATGGTCGTTCAAGACACATGCAATACACATCTCTTCCCATCTGACTCTGCGGTACTACAGTGCGGCGCCTACTCTCTCTCCGGTGACCAGTTCATTGGTCTAAACAAGTCAATAGGCAGGCATCCAGAGTGCCTCAAGTAATCGTGAAGATTCAGCTTGCCGCTGATCCTCATTGGCGGTCGTCGCTGCAACATCAAGGCAATCAACCATGCCGCCTCCTGCTGGTGCTGCATGTACAAGATACGTGTTTAATTAAACACTAGCAGTAATGGCGTTGCCATGGCCTAGCAAACAAGCTCTTAGTAATTTAATATTTGTGATGCATACATGCAAACAATATTCGCCACGGTCATGGACAAGAAACTAATCTATCTACTATTCCACGGTCATGCACAAGGAACTAATCTATCAACTATTCCATTGCCTCCTGACTCTCTTCCTCCCTTCATAACAAAGTCAATTGTGTGGTATCAGATCTCTACACCCCATAGAAAAAAAAATCATGTGTCTCAATCTCATGACTGCAGGTTATGGATCCCGTGTTGTCAAAGGTCAAATAGCTTATATCCTCATAAGGATTTTCCTCATGTGGATCAGGTTTGTTTTTGCCGCACATTATTTTTTTCAGAATTTTTTTCTTCACTGTCTATAATCGATTCCATTTTATTGATCACATCACCTAATTGTAATGTGCCAAGTGGATCCTAAACAGTTGTTTCTTCATTGCAAGTTGGGCATTATTTTTTTGTCCAAGTATTTTTCCCACGTACAATATTTGTACACCTCGTAGACATTGAGTCGGAGCACAACTATGCCCATCAGCTGGGCAACATCATCATCAAAGAGCATTATGTTGGTTGTCCCGCTGGGTGCAAAGGTTATTTTTGGTCAGCTGGTGCCACTACCCAGGTTAGATAAGTGTCTTCTTGCAAAAAAAAAAAACCCTAGGGATTTGTTGTACCAGTTTAGAATCACGCTGTTACTCAATATTGTTCACCTACTAATTTTCGTACTCCACTCATTCCAATTTGCGTCTTGAATCATCTTTGAAAATTTATTTTCATTCATGTCATAAATAGTTTGCGGGTAAGATTTGTGTTCCTTTAACAATATTAAAGTTCTATTTTATTTGTTTCTGGCAATTCAAGGTCTAAAACAATTAATGGTGTGTGATACATACGCTTAATGCAATTAGCAATAAAAAGGATTCCAGCAAACTGAATGTCCGAGTAATTAGGCCCCTATACTAATTAGAAAGTCAGAGAGCGTAGTTTGCCTATTATTTTAGTTTACAGGGAGATAGGATTAGAAACCACGTGCCTGTTCGTACACACAAGACCAAAGGTTTGATGATGCATACTAAAAGTATAAGATGCTGCTTCGTTTTTTTCAACAGATGGATAAGATGTGTCCTTGCCAACCTCACAACGCACAAGAACGAGTTTCAAATAAGAAAACATAGTTTCTTTTAATAAGCCGAAGAAAAACATAATTCAACTCAACTGTGCGCATTGGTAACTAATAAAGATGCGCAAATATCAATAGCCAAATTTAAAACTGTTTTTATATTAAAACTATATGTAAAAGTATCTGTATAAGCTTCAGTTAACTACCAATGAACATATACAATGAATATTTTCCGATGGATGAAATGCACCAGTCTCGGTACAGATGTTCTGGCATGAATTATAAATCACAACAAAAGCTAATTGCTGTGTATGCAATATATATTAAGTACAAATATAGTTCACATATACTTCCTCCTTTCCATAAGGTAGTGTCATAATGTAGTGCGTATATATTTTTTGAAAAGTCAAACTTCACAAATTTGGCCCATGTTTATGAAGAAAAACATCTACATCTAGAATACTAAACATATGTCATTTCATTCATCGTAAGATGTAGTTTCATATTTTATATGTTTGGCGACCAAGAAAAATAAAAATAAAAATAAACTCTATCGACTATTTCAATTAGTTTTCAAACCATTGTCATGGAACTAAATTATGGAATGGAGGGACACAAGAAAAGTAAAAATAAAATTAAACTCTGTCTACTATTTGACTACCTAGACCAAGTCAAAGATGAACCATCGCATGCATCAGTTGCAAGAGCTTGGCAACATATTCTAGAATTGTAGGTAAATGAGCAGATCGCGAAGTGAACCTAAGGAGAAGAAGTAATTGTTGTCTATGAAAAAATGGTACAACAATTGTGTATAAATGGAAATGTTTGCGATAAGATGATAATCTCCCCCCCCCCCCCCCCCCCACCCCGAAAAGAAAACAACAAGAAATTGTTTCACTATAAAAATATAATTGCTTCCAAAGACAGAAAGTTAACATTCTCTATATATTAGGATTGAGCCAGAGTTAATTAATATTATTAATCAAATATAAGCATTTCAAGCAATGCTGCCCTGGTATAGAAGAACTCAAGTAACCTGTTTTACAAATTGGATAACATACTTTTAGAATGGCTCTAAATTCACTGATATGTGTACCGACACAAATGGGTAGACCGAAAACCATGTCGCGCCTTCCGTGAAAAGAAGCATGTTTGCCTCCGCGATAAAATGATTAAGAAATTAAATGCAAAACCGTTGTTGACGAATAACAACTTAGTCGTAATGTTTGTTTACAATTGTAGACAGTTAACATTCTCTATATGCTAGCCCGTGCAAACGCACGGGTTGACGACTAGTATCTTAAATTCATGACTCCGCTGATTGTTGACAATAGTTAGAGTCTACATTACTAGATTATTTTTGTCTTTGAAATTTTGGTCAATCTTGAATCCATAGTTTCTCTCGATCACTATATTACTAACTGCTATCTCATGTCTTTTGAGTAGAAATACTGTGAACTGGAATCCAGGCATCTGGCATTGCAGGAAGTAGAAACTCTCCGTGCGGAACTGGAGAAAGAGAAAAAGAAGAACGAGAAGCTGGAGAAGAAGAAAGCTATCATGGGCGGTAAACTTTCCATACCAGGCACCACCATGTCGGGCCACAACAACCAAGGTGAGCACACAATCTTCTCATCAGGATGGTGATTAGTGAGTGTCACTCCTCGTGATCTTCTCTATGGATCTCTCCGGTTCATCTATGGGTGTTTTGGTTCGATCTTTGGTAGGATAGATCAACTTCTTGCAAATGGAGAAGCTTTCAAAATACTTCCTCAAGTCCGAAATGATCCCTGATTGTATTACATGTTTGCTTCTTGGAAATGGACAAGGTATCCTAGGATATTCACTAGCCCCTCAGATTTCACTTGGGTTTTCAGAGGGCTTGATCAGATCTTTTAAGATCGGTAATATTATCCGACTCAAAACCAAGTGTCGTCATATAGTTCCTTATGTATTAGCTTATTGAATATATTAGTGCCTCCATTTCACCTTCTTTGGCATTTTATACATTTTCAGTTAGTGTTTCATATCTATAAACACAGGTGATTGTTTGTTCATTACTCGCTCACACTGTTGAACTAGTGCTTGCATAGACTAAGATTGTAGTGCATAGAGCCTATTTACTGTTTTTTTAATGCATGTGTAGCCTATAATCAGTATGCATATTGTATATATACATAGATCTCTCATGCCCCTATTCTACAAGTGGCACCACATCTAGGGAAGCGGAAAGACCACCTAGCATTAAATACTAAGTTGTGTTATGATTAAATAACTAAAATTGTTTATAATAATGTAATCACAGCTCATAATTCTTCTCCTTTTTTGGCAGCTTCTAAGATTCAGTTGTGATCATGTATACAAAAGTAATATTACTTCTGAAAAGATTGGTTTAGGGGTTGTTTTCATAATTCCATGTTGAACTAGGTCTAGGTCAACTTAAAGGGATGGTTACAAATAATTCTGTGATCTTATTTAACTTCATTGGTCTTATTCTTCAGGTCAATTACGAATTATTAGTTTAATGTGGTGCTTATGTTTGTTAGTGCCTTTTAGAAAGGTTTCTACATTATTAACCTGTAGGATATGCTTATGAAGTTTTTGTGCTGTTTCATAGAATACATTTCCTAGTGCATAGGAGGACCTAATAAAACTTTGGAAGTTGTAACCCAAAAAATTGCTAGTTTGCAACTTCATTATGAAGGAATTTCTTCTACCATGGAAACTATTGTTTATTTGGGAAGCAAATAACTTCCTCGATGTTTCTTTTTGTTTATATGCGGTGCATAATATACCTTGTTAATAGTAATAATTTAGTTCATTGGTTAAGAATCATTGTTGTAGCATTCTGTCGCAGTAGAAAAATGTTTATCTTTAAAGTACGTGATTTCCCAATATACCTGTGGAGAACATGCATGACCGCACATTCTTAGTCGTGCTATTGCTAGTTTGGTAGATGCTGTATATTATTTTAGTATTATGTTCACCCCTATATGTGACTTATCAAGATGATTTCCTACACCGAGTAAAAAAAACTGGAAGAGAAATGAACTTTTAAGCACATGTGTTTTAACATGTTATGTATGTATTTGTCGTTATCTCCAAGTCATTTCTATTTTCAAAGTGTAGAGTTCCAAAACAAGTACTCCCAGAAGAGCAAAGGCCGAGAAGCTTGACGATGAAATATTTGATATCCTTGCATGGCGTTATAGGTGTGTGTGAGCTACATAATCTATGAATTTATTCATCGGCTATGTAATCTATCAACATCTTTGCATCCGAGATGTATGAGTCAAGCACCATCAGCAATCGAATCTCAGAATCTAAAGCCGAAGTAACACATCACCTCACGCAGGAGAATTGGGCACTTTGACTTTTGATAGAACCGCGGTTTGATGCACAGTATGTGGAAAGGCGTGGGTGTGGAAGCGCGGCAGAATGACGATCTCCTTGTTACCAGGCTCCAACTCCAGCCAATCGCGCACACCAAGCAGGGTACCGCCTCTTTGCAGGCGCGGATTAAGTCTCCTTTGGATGGCTGAAAACTTTGACATACCAGTAAAACGGCAGGTGGATAACACCGAAGCAGCGCAGGACGGAGAGCCCTCAAGGCATCGATTGTGCCGGCCCGATGACATTCGGTGAAGTCTTTGCCGGTGAAGACGGTACACCACCAGGTACCCCGGGTGAGGTCGTCCCTCCGCCAGTGACAGGCCCGTCAGTGAGCATGCATGAATGGATGTCGCGGCAGGCCTCATAGTTTTCGAAGAAGCAGGGGTCCATGCCCGATCGACACGCGCGGTGTCAAAGGCGCGCTCAGTCGTCGAACAAGGCGTGGATTGCGTAGGGAGCCTCCGGGAGATGGCGTAGCTTGTCAGGCGGGGAAGAACGCGCAGGAGAACTCTACAGCAGCCGTAGATGTCAGTCTCTGTGACCTCCGCGGTGTGCATCCACGGTGGGAAATGTTTGGCCGCCGAGCCCTAGCTTGCCTTTTTGCGCCGGTGCGCAGCTCTCTCTCTCTCTCTCGCCACGAACAAAGATAAAAGAAGAAGGAGATATAGGACATGGTGGTGCTTTTCCCGGCGCACACATACGCCCTTCCGCAAGGTGGTCTTTTCCCTTGAGAACAACTCGAGATACCACACACCCTGAGCAGTACAGTAGAGGGCTTTTTATACCAGGCTAGCACACACAACACCAGCACACTCCACCGCACACAACGCAAGATCCACCCGGCCACTAAGCCAACTAACTAGCATGCACCACACGGACCCGCGTCTCATGCATGCACCGCATGCAATAGCTCAGCTTACGAAACGCCACACCGGACTCGGCCGTCTCCTTCCATGCATGTAGGTAAGCCTACTAACAAACACAACGCATGCAGCTAACAACCTAACAACGCAAGATCAAGACTACCGGCTAGTAACACCATGCACCATGGCCCCGGCGCATGCCTCTCTCTCTCTCTCTCATGAAACGAATTGAGCTCTGCACCATGGCAGATCGTGACGCGATTCTTGTAGCTTGAGAGAGCAGGGGGCGAATGACCCGCTGTAAACTGATCGGATTGCTACTGCGGGGCCCTAAGTGGAAACGGAAAAGTGGGACCCTGTTTGTGACCGGCGGCTTGTAAACCGACCGAGCTTCAAGACTTTTTCCTTTTTGTTCCCGAAAAATAATGTCGGTGAAGAATGGATACAGTTTTAGAGACAACCAGGGGCTTTAAAATTTGCTGCCTTAGGGCATCTATAAACTGATGTGCAGGGGCCAAAAGAAATATAACCAAAAGTGAAACAAATTCAAATAGTAATTAAACCTCTTCTTCTTGAAAGTAATTTCACAGAACAAACCTTTAGTTAGCTGCCTAACGCATAGGCGCAATGCGTTGTGTCCGTAGCCAGTTCTCACAGTGCTCCATATATAGCCTAACCATATGTATAATGTAGTCAATATATATTTTTGTTAAGATGGTCATGTGATTATTAAAAGTGTTCAATGATATTTTATAATATTTCATCCTAATTAGAAAAAATGCATGCAACAAAATCATAAGTAATTAAAAAAGTTGAGAACATTCTTAATAATCATAATCCAGATTATTATGTTATACAAAAATTTAAAAGATGAGGAATACTAGAATGGCAAAAAAAAAATGTTGCAACACAAATAGAACAGCATGTTTAGGGAATAAAAAATGTTTACAATCAGAAGTTGTTCTTTTCAACCTAATAATGGTTTAGGCATCCAAATATTTATTAACCTCATATATGTATCCTTGGCTCATGGGTAAGAAATCCTTGGTTCACGGGTAAAAGAATATATGCCTAGAGAAGGCAAGATTTGAACACTAGAGTTGATTGCAAAATATCATGCTTCATCACCAACAGTTTTCCACATAGCAACGTAGTAGGCACATCAACCCTTGTCCCAGGGGTACCGGTGAGGAGCAAAAGAGATGCCGAAGTACTCTGAGCGTCCACCCTAGCTCCAAGTCCAACATACATGTGACGGCACACCCATGCTCGGTATCGCAAGAGCTCTGGGCGCGCATCCTTTTTTGCATGCGCGGATTAGGGCATATGCTTCGCATAGACCAAACATTCCCGGAGTTTCAACAGGAGAGAGAGTCATGTCGAAGGCACTGGACGAGCCCCCCATGGCTGTCGATTTGGTGGTCGATCACGATTGGTATTCTCATTGGCCGGGTGAGCAGATCCCCTAGTTGGCCAATTGCTGGAGGTTCGTACTCGGTGCCACCGCGCCCATTCGTAGAGTATCCCGTGGATGAACCCACGACAAATCTGTAGTTTTGGAAGATCGCCAATGTCTGCGACCTCCGACATTGTGGTCGAAGGGTCCCTGGTCATCTTAGACAAGACGAGGATGATGCACATCGCTGTTCAGAGGCCTGGATCCCTATCATGCGCCTCCCACGCGACACAACCCGTAGTCGTGGATGCACAATGAGGTCGGGAGATCGCACCCTCGAGGGAGGGGGGCGATGCCGAAGGAAAAACTCTCCCCATAGCCGACCGAACATGCGTTGCTGTGACGACTGCCATTGTCTAAGGTGCAACCACCATGTCCCGGCCGCCCCGCTCTGCTCACCCCAAGGAACGAAATGGAGCTCTACTGTCATCTCATAACGCACCATGGTGGACTGTAGAGCCGAACAATGGGTGTACAATTGAAGGGATGTTGTTTGAGGGCCTCCTACTAGAACGGAAATTTTGCCATGATGAATTTGAAAACTTTTCCAATTTGCTCCCTAATTAATGTCGGTAAAGACGCAAACAGCTCGAAGAACTGTGTACTTTATTTTACTGCATGAGGGATTGTTGGCCGCTGCCTCTCCTCGCGGCGCCCGCTCTTCTTTCTACCCTCCCAACTCTTTGGTTTCTCTCTATCATATCAACACACACACACCCATGAAAGGGAACACACGTAAACACAGCTCACCGTGGAGAAAATTGGCTTAGCCTCGTTCTCCGATGAAACACGAACAATGGGCTACATTTCCTCCTCTTTCTCATTAACAGACCAAAGCTGATACAATGCTTAGTAGTACCCGCACAACGCATAGTCCAGCCACCACGCTCAGCCACTAGCCCCTAACAGACGCACAAGACTAGCCACCTACTTGTCTAATCTGTTTCCTAGATTCTCTCCTACGCTCCCAAAGACTAGGCTCATCAACGCATGCGCATTGCATAACAAACTCACATATGCATGCAACTAACCCACCCGTATGTACAACCGCCTTCTGTACGTGCAAATACTGCCACATGAACACGGCACTACACACATGCACACACATACGCCAACGCCCGCTGCCTTCCCCGTCCCGTACCGATCCTGTGCGCACCCACCGTGCACCGACGAGCTCGACCCGCACCAGTGTGTCCCGCACGTCCGCGCGCACCGGACCGCCCGACCGAGGCCCGACTGCCACTAGACGCCCATGGCTTATTCAACACACTCCCCTAAGCCATGACGTCGCCGCACGGCCTCCGCGACAGGAGCCCTGCCTCCGTCGATGTCCATCTCGGCGCTGGGGACTCCTCCCGCTGCGTCTTCGGCCACCAAGCCGCGCTCGCGCGTCTCCGTGCCGCGCGCCTCCACGGTTGTCGCCGCCGAGGGCGCCCGCCGCACCTGCGCCACCACCACCGCAGGTCCTTCGCAGACCTCGTCTCCGTCTCCCGTACCCGCCGACTCTTCGCGACGCACTTCCCCCACGCTCCCGCCGCTCCTGGCCCGGCCTCTTCCCCGCCCGCGCCACCGTACGCCGATCTGCCGCGACCAGGTCCAGCGCCCCCGACGCAGTCCAATCCGGCGGTCCCACCGCGTCCAGTGCGCACCCATAATACGCATCCGGTCGCGCCCGGTCTCCGCCGCCGTCGTCGTCGCCAGGCGCCGCAGCTGCGCCGCCCTCGACCTAACATGTCCGCCAATGCTCGTCGCGGACTCACCGCGCGCCCACCCTCCCGCATCCGCGCCCATGACAGCCGCCGGCCGCCGCACTTCCACCTGGCCCGACAGCACGCCCGGAGCTCCACACGGCCGCCGACGAACACCACCCATCGCCGGCACGCCTCCGGCATGGCCCAAGATGACCAGCTTTATATACCAATTGTTGGCGCTGCCTCCTCCTCGCGGCGCCGCTTCTTCTTCTACCTCCCAACTCTCTTGTGGGTTTCTCTCTTATCTCATAAACACACACCATGAAAGGAACACACACGTATACACAGCTCACCGTGGAGAAAATTGGCTTTGCCTCGTTCTCCCGATGAGAACACATGGGCTACATTTTCCTCCTCTTCTCATTAACAGAACCAAGCTGATTACAATGCTTAAGTAGTACCCGCACACGCATAGTCCAGCCACCACGCTCGGCCACTAGCCCCACTAACAGACGCACAATACAAGCCAACTACTTGCATGCATCTAATCTGTTTCCTAGATTCTCTCCTACGTCCCAAAGACTAGGCCTTCAATCGCATGCGCATGCAGCTAACAAACTCACATATGCATGCAACTAACCACCGTATGTACAGCCGCTTCCGTACGTGCAATACTGCCACATGACACGGCACTACACATGCACACACATACGCCACGCCGCTGCTGTGTCCCGCACGTCCCGCGCGCACCGGACGCGCCCGACGAGCCCGACCGCACCAGTGCGTCCCGCACGTCCCGCGCGCATCGGACGCGCCCGACGAGCCCGACTGCACTAGACGCCGTGGCTTATTCCAACAGGATTCATATACTGACGTGCCCATATTATTATTGTGAGATGGTGACGTACTTCAGCTTATAAGATCAGAGCAAGATTCAGTAAGATGAATATGACATAGATTACTAAGGTGATAAGTTCATAGACCTCCTTGCGGATGTGGAGCAATTAATAGATTAGAAAATGTTCATGTAATTACAAAAGTGTTTCCCACATTTTTACAAAGAAATTCATGTAATTTAAAAAGTGCTCGGACAATTTTCATAAACGTTTGTGTCATTAGAAATTTTTTTATTAGCAATCCATGTACTAAAAGAACTGTTTGATACATTTATAGAAATTTGGATGTAATTAAAAAAAGTGTTGAATGCATTTTAAAATATATTTGAGTTTTTAAAAAATGTAACCATGTAATAAGTAGTTAATATATTTTAGTAAGATAGTCATGTGATTAAAAAGTGTTCAATGGTTTTTCAAATATTCTTCAAATTAAAAAATTTCATGCATTACAAAATAATGTAATTAAAAGAATAAACTTTAGATGAACAGCGCGCAGGAGTACTCTCCCGCAGCCGTAGACGCGGGTTGCGGGCACGGTGGCAGCACCATGCTCCCGGCGCCCGCTCTCTCGAGGGGATAGACGTCGTGGTCCACCGTGTTGCGGACGGGGACGGGAATCGCCTCCTTGCCGTTGGACATGTCCAACATGATGTAGCCGGGCAGGCGGATCTCGGCGTTGAGCTGGTTGATGAGGTCTCTAGCGGAGCGCCACATGTTGTTGCCAACCGCTTCCTGGCCGGGCAGACGCATGCGCTTGAACTTGCAGATGTCGGGGCCAGACTTGCCGGGGCCGTAGGTGGCGGAGACGACATTGTAGAGGCCGTCCTAGACACGTACATCTTCATGAACCTTTGCAACGACTACAGAAAACTAAACCGAATGAAATTCTCAACTAAACGCTCACATCCATGGTTATGATGTCGATCCCAGACTCAACTCATGCAAATATGGTTTCAGGCTATAACTTGTCGACTGCAAAGTGCAAACACGGCAAACCAAGCACAAGAAATACAAGCAAACAGTTCAGTTTAAGGTGTCTTAGCGCTGCGTCCATTCAATGGTACAATCCTTAACAATGACAGAAAGGTTCATGACAACTGAAAATGAAGGCGAAAGGTTCATGAAAATTGCAAATGAGGGTAAACATACAGGAAACGTTGCCCATTGTCACTGATCGATGCCATAATTGATGCTCAGCTCGCTCATCGACGGGATGGTCTCCATAGCGGCAGGTGGGGGCACGACTCGTCTTCGTCGCCACGGACAATGAGCTAGACTAAGGCGTTCGGCGCGAACCTGCTATGGCTGATGTAGGCTGCGATGTTCTTCCTCTCGGACACGTCAAGCACGTACGTCGGTGCCGGGCACTGCACGAACCGGGGCGGTTCCTCGCCGTCGTCTGGAAACGCCGCCGTGGGGGCGTACCCTGACTCAATCCACCTCGGGGGAAACTTCGGCGGCTCGATGAAGCGGGCCTGCTCCTCCATTGATGCGCCGGTATTGGCATTGGCATTCGTGTTGGCAATGCGGGGGTGATGTGTGGGGAATTGAATTTTCCCCTTTCTGGATTACTCATGGATTTAACCGGTCGCGCCTAGGCACGGACGGTAATGCTCAGATGGTACGCCGATGCAGGTTCAATTGTCTCATGGGTCGCCAGACGAAGGAATATGAAGGGGCGAGCGGCGTCAGCTGATGCGATGGCCCACTACGACTGACGATGGCAGCATAGTGCCCTAGTGGTCGCTAGGGACACTCGGCGGTTTGGTGGCACAAGAGAGAATTGGATGGGATGAGCGGGCCGGGTGACATGAGATGTGAAGGCCATGGAGTGAAATTATGGGTCATGTGATATTGGGGAAGTACCAGGGGAGTTACAACCCCCTTTATACGAGGAACTTGGAGCGTTTTTTTATGAACTATTGGACCAAGTAACCGTTTTTTCTAGGGTTTGATTGGTACGGCGGTGCGCTTGCTGGCATTTTCTTTCTGTCGGCCCGCTTCAGGATAAGCTATATATGTAGTACAATTTACTGTGAATTGGTTGGTACGCTACATCTACCATTGTTTTATTCTTGAATCTTGAAAATACATGACACAATTAGTTTGAAAAATGGTGAAGAAAGCGGTGCCTTTGTGTGTCTCTAAAATGGAAGTAGGTATACTCGGACATTTGGATATGCCTTTTAAATATGCCCTACGGAAAATTGGCACATAAGGATCTGCATCCATATAAGGTAATTTGTTAGAAAAACATTTTTTCCCGATATACACAGCCGCCGCCCCGCTCTATTATTTTACCCTATTTCCTGATATAGACAACCTTTGGGCAAAATTTTCGAAGAAGTGGTAAAGCCCATCCAGATCCAGGCACACAAAGCTGCGGCTCTATTGCCCTTTCCGGCTTATGAAGTCCAACCCCTAGAATTACGGATTCTTCCACACCCGCCACTCAGACGGCGGTCTCCGTTTCAACAATCTGTCTAGGGCCGGGGGCCGCCTCTCTGGTCGACGCTTTGCTCCCTTTCCTTCACGGGAGCTACGCTAGGGTCAAGCTCAAACAAAGCTGCAGCAGCCTTCTCCTCTGCAAATGCTGGGAATCGCAAGAAGACGAGGAATGCAATTATATCGTGTGCAATCCTATGACGGCCAGTGTACCGTGTTGCCTCCTATAGTATGGCAGGATGAAGAGGATGATGAACCTGCGCATATAAAACTGGCACAACCCTTCCTCGCTTTTTGGTGTTTACATCCCTGGTAGAGTTGCCCGACTATGTGGCGATATACTCATCCGAAACCGGGCGATGGACAGGGAGCAGCCGTGAGTGGGGGGAAACCAGAGAGTATCCTCCTTTTACTGCAGAATGTGCCTTCGTGAATGGCATGATGCATTTTATGCATTTGGTGATCGAGGAACCTATTATAGCTGCAGTGGACTCAAAGGGGGATATTTGTGGGGAAATTGCTCTCCCGGAAGGAATGGAAGAAGCTAGGTCTGGTTATAGCTCAATTGGATACTCTCGGGGGAAATTGCATGCTTGGTATATGGTTCCTTATTATTACCAACTCTTTGTGAGGGTACTTGAGGATTATGCTACTGAAGTGTGGACCCTAAAGCAAACTATTGATGTTCCCCAAATGTTTGGAAGGGAATATGCGACAGAAAATTGTGACGAAGAGGACATGACCTTTAAGTATGAGATGTTTGCAATTCATTCAGATCGTAATTTGATTTTCGTTACTGACTGGAAGGAGGAGAATCTATCGTATGATATGGATAGCAGGGAAGCACATCTTATGTGCAATTCTGGAGATTTCATGTGTGGTTTACCTTATATTCCCTGTTTCGCGGATTTGGTTGGCGGATGATTTCTGAAAGTCTGTGCTGCTTCATGCATTTAACATGGTGGCACAAATGCCTTTGTAAAAACTAGTCGTTGGGTGTGCGTGCGTGTGACTAATGGTCTAGTTCCGTGGCAGCATTCCAAAACGTGCTTTTCATGGTGCATGCCCTTTTGTGGCCTTGAACAATGTTGGTTAGCTTTACATATTTTGTAAGTGACAAGCGATCCAATGGATAATGCCTAGTTGTATGAATGACCTAGTCCCTTATATATTTGCTTTTAGGTAAGACTAATTGCTGTTGTCACTTGATATCTGTTATTGGTGGCTGAATGTAAACAGATGTTAGTTTCATTTATAAATCCTTCAAGGCCTTCCATCGATGACGTCAAATAATATGGAGCTCTTTATATGGAACTCCTTTTATATAGATTGCACAATATGCAGCCTAACATATCTAATGAACATCGTTATTTTTCATTATTTTATTCAGTAGAGAAAGCAAAATAA
>NW_024114224.1:0-9039 GCF_003073215.2 Triticum urartu
GTACAACACAGCCCGCATGAATATGTAGACGATAGCCAATCCAGGCGTGTCTGCTGGAGTCTGGTCACATGCATGGACGAACTAATCTTCCCGTGTCTTGTAAGGGATCGTCCAGGTACAACGTATGTACTCCTACAACACTCTCCTAGTAGTACTATTGCTCGTCTCTTCTCTTCTATTAACTCACGACTTGCGGGGCCGGGGAGTGTGCCTATGGTCGGTTCTCAATTGCGGTCCCATATGTGTGTGCAAACGCAATATGACGCGCGTTCCATTCAGGGCAGGGCTTTTCCCGCGCGGACAGAGATGCGAGAAGATGAGGGAGTAGGCTGCTGCAAATGTAGGGCTATGTGATTTGACAGTGAGTTACTGCTGGATAGGTGGGGGCCCGGTGATTTGACTTGCCATTATCATTTTAACTGCGGTGCGCTACGACCGGCGTGAGTCTCCCGATTCCTGACCACCTCCATACAGGTGCCTCTCCCGATGCTCCACCATGTAGAGGCTGGCTCTTGCTTGAGAGCCCACTCCTCCACTTTTTCCTTGCCTCTTTCCCCCACATATGCAAAAATGCCATGTAAAGCGGGCTTATAGCCCACTATTGTACTTGATCCTACAGGTGCTAAGCCTGCCACATAGGCATAAAGTCTGATGTGGCAAGTTAATTAAGAAGAGAGAGACTAGTTTGGTGACCCCAGGAAGAAACGGTGATAAGCGCGTGTACCTAGATGAAGCAAACTTAGCAACAAAAAACTAAGCACCTATGCATTGGGGACTTGAGTTGCTAAGCCATTTAATGCCCATAGCACCTCATCTAAGCACCATTTCATTGGAAGAGGTCACTCCTTGGCAAATGCAATAAATACTACGAAGAAAGAGATAGAGAGAAGTAAACAAAAAATACTCTTATAGCCAACCTTATAGCTAACCTTGTTGTATGAGTGACTAAGTGATGACTATGTATGACATGCCAACATCAGATAGCCTAACGACATGTTAAATCTCCAAGGGCGCGACCGTGCGAGCGAGGCGACGGTCGTGGTAGGCGCGACCATGATACGGGCTGCTGGCAGCCCTTGGATCTGAGATCGAAACGGTCGCATGCTAAGTTGCTGAAAATTTGCAGAATAACCCTCCAGGATAGGATATTCACCCATAGGTCTAGAATCACGCCATGCAACCGTTCGATCTCAGATCCAAGGGCTCTCGGAAGCCCGTATCATGGGAGAATGGAAAGCTTCGTATCACCTGTAATTTCCGACGCTTGACATGACATCGAAAGCCATTTAATTGGGCGTCGAGTAGACATGACATCTAATTGGGCCCCCATAGTACTGTGCATGAATCCATTTATCCACCAGGCAAGCCACTACCCTGCCATTTGCACGCCCCCCACTCGACATTTTTACAATCGATAAACCGCTCCTAGTCGTCCCGTCCTTTCACATTACGGCAGTTCCACTAATCCTAACCCTCCTCCCAAATCCATGGCGTCCCAAATCTCCATGATCGGCGGTGAGTACAAGGTTAGAACCATCACCGGTGATGAGTTCGATGTCATCTACACCCGTTCTTCCGCAACGGTGAAAGAATGCTTGCTCGCTTCAAACGCATGTTCGAAAACTCAAATGATGAGTGGGTCGCTGGGCTAGATGTTGAGTACACCACAGTCCTGGGAAGCGAGAAGAATCTAAAGGAGGCAGAGAAGAAGAAGCCCGCCGTGATCCAGGTTTGCGTGCATGACTTATGCTTGGTCTACCACATATGCCATGCCGACGTTGAGTGCGAGGAATTTAAGAAGTTCCTCAAGGGCGGCCGAGTCAAATTCGTTACTGTAGACTTTAGGAACGACAAGGAAATCCTGGGTCGGATAGGCCTCGTTGTAGGCGACCCCTTCGACCTCCAGAAGGAAGGGCTGGTGCCCTCCCTTGATCAGCCTTCAATGCTGACCCTGGCAGGAGCCATGGTTCATCCTTCGTACGGTGAACTGAAAACCTCCGCACACGTTTCATCATGTGCATGGCAGTGACTGTACTAGATATAGACCACATCCACTATGCTGCAATGGATGGCTACCTTTGTTTCAATATCTACAAGGGTTGGATGAAGAGCAAGAGCCAAGTGTGCGGTTCAAGCAAAGAAGTATCGCCCAAGAGGAAGAGGGACAAGGACGAAGTCGAGGACGTGGACGAGGACTCCGAGTAAGGTGGCAGTGTCGTTGCTCATGGTGGTTCTAATGCAGTGTCTACCAGATTAGTTGCTTAGTTTAATTTCTGGTGTGCTTAGTTTTATTTGAGGGGTGTGTTGTGCTGAGCCCCCAGCAGAACTATGTTATGTTTCTTCTCGTTATATTTCGTACATTTCATCTTTTAGTTGGTATAGTACTACCACTCGTTTCTTCACATTATATACGTACAATATATATGGCCAACATCATATAGCCAGCAGTTTAGTTGTCAAAGAATTTCAGGGTGCTTAGTTTTGTCAAAGAATTCAGGGTGCTTAGTTTTATTTGAGGGGTGTGTTGTGCTGGACACCATTAACTTATCATTGTGAGAATCGGCTTATTTTTGTCATGTAACATGGTCAACGGGGTTTGACGTGAAAATAACAATGTCTAATGGCATTTCTGAGCAAACATCTAACTTAACGATGGCATTTTTAGATATCTAATTGCATTTTTGAGCAGGCATCTCACGGATCGATGGCATTTTTTGAGTAGTTGTAACTTCTAATGGCAAAACTGAGTAGTGATACACAACTAGTGGCATAAATAATAAGAACCCAAGAATTAAATAGGTATGCTAATTTCTTTATTTCTTTATACCTTTGTGTGCGAAACAATATACGCTGCCTCCCCCAGATTTTCTTTACAGAGGCAACATAGAACTATATGAGTGCCCTGTTAAATTTTGGAATTATTCGGGTTCGTTTGGCCTTTTTTATACATTAATTGAGTTTCTGGTCATTTAATGTGCATAATTCAAATTTGAACTACAAGCACATGCTCCGTGCACCAAAGTTGATTGAAAAATCACATGTGTGTCCTCGGGTGAATTTCTAGGTCCCATGCAAGAAATGGGAATGAAATTCAAACATCTGGGCATCGTGGTTCGGCCGAGAACATTGAGAAGCTTGGTTTTAAAATTCTTGTAAATCCAAAACACGCCTGAAAATCATGAAACTTGGCATGGTGTCATGTCATGGTACTACCATGCTGTGGAAAAAAATTGCAGAATAGGAACAAGTTTTGGTATAAGTTTCTTGCAAACCGGAGCTTCTCTCAAGAAGGCTCGTGGTTCTGAGAGGGAACGTGTCACCTTTGTGTGCATAATTCAAATTTTAAATACAAGCACATGCTCCAGTGCACCAAAGCTGGTTGAAAAATCACATGTGTGTCCTCGGGTAAATTTCTAGGTCCCATGCCAGAAATGGGAATGAAATTCAAACATCTGGGCGTCATGGCTCGGCTGGAAACATTGAGAAACTTGGTTTTTTAATTCCTGTAAATCCGAAACACGCATGAAAATCATGAAACTTGGCTTGGTGTCATGACATGGCACCAACATGCTGTGGTAATTTTGCTGTCCGATTTGCGAAGGCGCACACATTAACAATCAACAAAGTCATTTTGGAACAAGTGTTGTCACGTTACAATCGGAAACACAAGTATTATTGAAACCATGGGCGTTCTATTTACCATTTACGTTGCGCGTCCCCTTTTTCTATTAGCTAGGAGGCGCCGTGCAGGGTAGCTATTTGAGGACGGGAGGCGTGCGAGCCCTTTGACCTCCATCTGCCGTCCACCTCTCTCCCAAGGTCTCCATTAATGGCGCCCGAGCCTCTGTTTAATGGCGTGGTAATGTCTCACTCGACTGAGATTTAAGAGAGAAAAGAAAATCTGAAAAGAAAATTTGCACGGATCTTGATGTAAGATCCGACGGACCTATATAGCATCTACTGTGACATTATAGCAAGACTGATGAATATATTATAAGGACGACGAGAGTGGATAATAATTGTTCTTACATAATTAGGAAGATAATTGAAAAAGCCACATGCGGCTACGCCCGAAATACACAAGGGCAAAAGAAGAAGGAAGACGCATACAACGATCTGGCTCGCTGGATCTCTACTTTCTTTATGCGTTGCAGGTCGCGGAGACTAGTTCTCGCGGCGGGCGATGATCTCTTTCATCAGTTTCATGTCCTAATACGCTGCTTGGCAGCATCCATGGATTCCTCCACCTAGCCTGTTACGCTCGATGCGGAGTCATGGCATTCTCGTCCATAAGTTTCTTGATGATGACGACCATCCTCTGCAACAAGGCAGCGGTCTCCTCCTCCTGACTTCGCCCTTCCGGCGATCTTCGCCCTCAGCAGGTCGTGCTCGCTCGGAGCTTCGCATTGCCCTCCCCTAGTTGCCGATGACGTCGGTAGCCCTCGTCCTGCAACCTCGCCCAGTCGGAGATCTGATCCATCTGGCTATGGACCATCGCATGCATGCGCCTGTAAGAGTCCTCGCCTGCCCGCGAGAATTCCCAGGCCGCCAGCGCGGCGGGACCTCCGTGCTGCTTCGGCGGCGCGGCGGGACATCTCTGCTGCTTCTGCGGCGTGGCCGGACCAGTCTGCTACATCGACGGCGCGGCGGGACCTCTGTGCTGCTTCAGCGGAGCGGCGAGACCTCTGTGCTGCTACTGCTACGCGGCTGGACATGTCGGCTGCTTTCACGGTGAGGCGGGACATCTCTCGTGCTTCCTCTTCCATGCTCACCTCTCCCTGGTGGAAATCTCTCGACCCAGAACTCACGTTGGCCATGGCTTGATTGACTTGATTGTTTTTTGTGGATGAGGAGTTGAGGAGGAATGTGTAGTCATCTTAGCATAGTAGTATTTATAACCGAGTACTACTAATATGCTCCTAAGTGGGAAACCATTTAGGTTGTGATCGGTGTGAAGAGGTTTGCAATTAAATATAGCATGGTAGTAGTAGTAATTTGGAATGTGACGACACGCGCTCAAAATTTATTGACGGTTCTAGTTTTGAAGTGCGGCACTATTCCCGGATGGCGTAACGTCGATACGTTTTCTCGGCCGTGGTGTAGCATATACCATGGTACTAGTTCTTTTTCTACTGCTGTGTATGTGCAAAAACTGGCACCGTTAGATACATATCTTACGCTTGGCGTTCGACAGGAATAGCCTTGTGGCGAGCTATAGACTAGTATTTTTTTCAGACGCATTACACCTATCTCTCGGGACTTCTCGCACGCACCATCACTGCTCCCTAGGTCGATGCCACCCACATACACTTGTACTCTGAGAAGAGGTGCACGCACGCACTCGTCCTCTCTCACACACGCATCTGTAGCTACGAATTGTAGTGTTCTCAACCATCCGATTGGCTCTATCATAGGTTTCACGTTGCTCCTTGGCCTTGAGATTGAGAAGTTTAAAACGCGGAGGCTAAGATGGAGGCGCGAGGTTTTGGTTAATGTGCGGGCCGCACACGGCACCAACACGACACGAGCTTCGTCTGCCTGGTGCGCATGCAGTCGGGTGAGTTGTCCAAGTATAGACACAACCAGGCCCTCGTTGGTATCCGCGCCTCGACTTTGGCTGGTCATAGTGGAGAGTAGCATAGACTAGTTACTAGTCTATGTTACTAGTACCTTCATAGTGGGTAGTGTCATATAGTATATGCATAATTTGGCGACGAGCGCTCTCTATATGTACCACCTTTTTTCTTTAATTTACATCTTGTTAGTTTTGCTCCATGGCGCAATCCATCGATACTACTACTGTACAAATGTATACATTTTTTAAAAGGCTAGAGGGCGGGGCAGTCTAGCTTGGTCCTTTTCACGAGAGGCGAGGGCCTTTGTGATTTGACGGCTCATTACTGCTGGAAGGCGGGGCCTTGTGATTTGACTGCTCGTATAAATGTGCCGACGACCTGAGGAGGAGCAAAGAACCGTGCGGTATACTCAAGTTTTCCACTGGAGTAGTACTGACGAGAGGAGCACGAAACACGGCAGCCCAGTGCCATATGGCGATAAAAATGATCTAATTTGCTAGTCATCTCATTGTTAGCATTGTTCTATTCATGCCTCGCAGAGGAACGTGACACGTGCGGCGAAACACCCAAAGCAAAAGATGAAACACAGGAGCAAAAGAAGAAGGATGATTATCACCCCAAATGATCTAATTCGCCGTGGAGTCGTAACTGCTTCTTCATTGCCTCCACGACCTCCATCTCCTTGCGCCTCTCCTCGGCCATCTTCTTCATTCTGTCCATGACGCGGGATTTCTCGACGCAAGCCTTCATCATCTGTTCCACGGCTGCATTATGTACCCTGACAGCAGCTGGGGCTCGATGCGGAGCTTCGCCAACTCCTCCTTCTGTTCCATGACGAGGGCCTGCAGCATCTTCATCGAGGAACTACTACTCTCATGCAGCTTCTTTCAGCCGGCGTTCTTCTCCTTCAGCAGGTCGAGCTCGTGGCAGAGCTTCGCCTTGTCCTCCTGAAGTTGCAGGATTTCACCGGTCGCCTTCTTCTCCGAGGCCATGCTCTTCTTTAGCAGCATCACCAAGCCGGCGGTCAAGTCCCCCTGCTTATTGAGCTCAGCGGGCATGTCATCGAGACTCTCCTTCAGCAGCTCCACCAAGGTGTGTATGAACTCCTTCTGCTAATTGAGGTGCTTATTAAGCTGATCGGGCATGCCGTCGAGGGATAACGACTCTAGCTCCGCCAGCTCGGCATGTTCGCGTCCGCGGCTAGGGCGCTCCTAGGAGCCATCGCCAGACCGTGAGAGATCTTTCGAGGTCTCTGCGTGGCGGCGAGCCCTCTTTTTTCCGCAGCCTTGGTTGCCGCTCCCTTGTTACGAGTAGTTCTCGACCTAGAGCTCTGCGCACCGGACATGGCAAGGACGGATGAAGAAGAAGCACTTATGAGGAGGAAAGGTAGAGTAATTATCAGTTAGGTAGTTCCCCTTTTTATAACCTAAGTACTAGCACTAGTACTAATACCTGCATAGAGGGAACACGTTCAGGTTTGGTACGTACTAGTAGGTATGAGCAGGCTTGCACTTAATTGTAGCACTAGTACTTTCGAATGTGATGGGAACAAGGTAAAGATAAATTGATGGGATTTGGTTTCGAGGCCCGAAACGGCTCCCGATGAGTTTAATGGAACATAAATTTCAAGTAGACTACACTACTCACATGCGTAAATATTATGTTACTGTCAAAAATTGGCACAAAATACGAAGGAGACCAATGGAAGTACTACTAGCAACCCAGATTTAACTACTCGCATGCGCGAGTGGAGTAGTAATGTCTTTCTTCCGCCCGCACGTCCACTCAATTTGCATGCACTGTATTAATTGACCATCAATAAAGTGAAGGACTTTACACGCGTCAAATTATCACATGGGGTGGATCTTGATACAAAATTGCGTCCACCCGTGTACGTGCGTGTGTGTGCGAGGAAATGAGTGCGTGCGTGGCGTGCGTGCACATCTTCGCTTCGTGCATGTACCGCCAGTGTGGCTCGGGGAGGACGAGTACATTCTTCTGGAACCAGCAGGACGTCACTGTGATCAATCCACACAAGGATGTCGCGACAACGCCTCTGATAACCCACAAGTATAGAGGATCGCAACAGTTTTTGAGGATAGAGTATTCAACCCAAATTTATTGATTCGACACAGGGGAGCCAAAGAATATTCTCAAGTATTAGCAGCTGAATTGTCAATTCAACCACACCTGAAAACTTAATATCTGCAGCAAAGTATTTAGTAGCAAAGTAATATGATAGTAGTGGTAACGGTAGCAAAAGGTAACAGTAGTAAAAGCAATGTTTTTGGTATTTTGTAGTGATGATAGCAATAGCAACGGGAAAGTAAATAAGCGAAGAACAATATATGGAAAGCTCATAGACAATGGATCAGTGATGGAGAATTAATGCCTGGATGCGGTTCATCATGTAACAGTCATAACCTAGGGTGACACAGAACTAGCTCCAGTTCATTGATATAATGTAGGCATGTATTCCGAATATAGTCATACGTGCTTATGGAAAAGAACTTGCATAACATCTTTTGTCCTACCCTCCCGTGGCAGCGGGGTCCTTACGGAAACTAAGGGTTAAGGCCTCCTTTTAATAGAGAACCGGAACAAAGCATTAACACATAGTGAATACATGAACTCCTCAAACAACGGTCATCACCGGTAAGTATCCACGATTATTTTCACTTCAGGGTTAACGGATCATAACACATAATAGGTGGCTATAGACTTGCAAGATAGGATCAAGAACACTCATATATTGATGAAAACATAATAGGTTCAGATCTGAAATCATGGCACTCGGGCCCTAGTGACAAGCATTAAGCATAGCAAAGTCATAGCAACATCAATCTCAGAACATAGTGGACACTAGGGATCAAACCCTAATCAAAACTAACTCGATTACATGATAGATCCCATCCAACCCATCACCGTCCAGCAAGCCTACGATGGAATTACTCACGCACGACGGTGAGCATCATGAAATTGGTGATGGAGGATGGTTGATGATGACGATGGCGACGGATTCCCCTCTCCAGAGCCCCGAACGGACTCCAGATCAGCCCTCCCGAGAGGTTTTAGGGCTTGGCGGCGGCTCTGTATCGTAAAACACGATGATTTCTTCTCTCTGATTTTTTTCTCCCCGAAACTCAATATATGGAGTTGGAGTCGGAGAGGCAACAGGGGGACCATGAGGTTGGGGGCGCCCCCCCACCCTCGTGGCAAGGTGGTGGGCCCCCTAGCCTTCATCTTTTGCAGGTATTTTTCTTATTTTCTGAAAAGTGGCTCCGTGAAATTTCAGGTCAATCCGAGAACGTTTGCTCCTGCACATAAATAACACCATGGTAATTCTGCTGAAAACAGCGTCAGTCCGGATTAGTTCCATTCAAATCATGCAAGTTAGAGTCCAAAACAAGGGCAAAAGTGTTTGGAAAATAGATACGTTGGAGACGTATCAACTCCCCCCAAG
>NW_024114225.1:0-9263 GCF_003073215.2 Triticum urartu
CCTACTACTACGTGGAGACCGCTGACGACCAGGAGTAGCTAGGAGGATCCCAGGCAGGAGGCCTCGCCTTTTCGATCGTTGTTGTTTCTATGCTAGCCTTCTTAAGGCAAACTTGTCTAACTTATGTCTGTGCTTAGATATTGTTGCTTCCGCTGAATCTTGTGTATTCGAGCCCTCGAGGCCCCTGGCTTGTAATATAAAGCTTGTATTATTTTAATTTGTGTCTAGAGTTGTGTTGTGATATCTTCCCGTGAGTCCTTGATCGTACACATTTGCGTGTATGATTAGTGTATGATTGAATCGAGGGCATCACAAACTCCATCATAAAGAATTGCCTAGTAAAGATGAAATTATTGGTCTTGCTTCTATTGCCGTGCCTCCTAGTGATCCTTTAGAACAATATTTGCTAGACCTTGAAAATGATATGTTTATGAGTGAAAGAAGGGAAATAGATGAAGTATTCTTTAAACAGGGACCTATTTTGAAACACAAATTGCCTGTTGAAATCCTAGGGGATCCTCCTCCACCCAAGGGTGATCCCGTGTTTGAGCTTAAGCCTTTGCCTGATACTCTTAAATATGCTTATCTTGGTGAAAAGAAGATATATCCTGTTATTATTAGTGCTAACCTTCCAGAGCGTGAAGAAAAGAAATTATTGAAAACTCTGAAGAAGCACCGTGCTGCTACTGGATATACTCTTGATGATCTGAAGGGCATTAGTCCCACTCTATGCCAGCACAAAATAAAATTGGAGAAAGACACGAAACCGGTTGTTGATCACCATCAACGGTTAAATCCTAAGATGAAAGAAGTGGTAAGAAAAGAAATACTAAAGCTTCTGGAGGCAGGTAATGATAAAGACGAATTGATCCCACAAAGAATTGTTACAGGTAATAGAATGGTAATTGATCTCCAAAAATTAAATAAAGCTACTAAAAAGGATCATTACCCTTTACCTTTTATTGATCAAATGCTAGAAAGATTATCCAAATATACACATTTTTGCTTTCTAGATGGTTATTCTAGTTTCTCTCAAATACCTGTGTCAAAAGAGGATCAAGAAAAGACAACTTTTTCTTGCCCTTTCGGTACCTTTGCTTATAGACGTATGCCTTTTGGTTTATGCAATGCACCTGCTACCTTTCAAAGATGTATGACTGCTATATTCTCCGACTTTTGTGAAAATATTGTTGAGGTATTCATGGATGATTTTTCTGTATATGGAACTTCTTTTGATGATTGCTTAAGCAACCTTGATCGAGTTTTGCAGAGATGTGAAGAAACTAATCTTGTCTTGAATTGGGAGAAGTGCCCACTTTATGGTTAATGAAGGTATTGTCTTGGGGCATAAAATTTTTCTGAAAGAGGTATTGAAGTTGATAAAGCTAAGGTTGATTCTATTGAAAAGATGTCGTGTCCTAAGGACATAAAGGTATAAAGAAGTTTCCTTGGTCATGCCGGTTTTTATAGGAGGTTCATTAAGGACTTCTCTAAAATTTCTAGCCTTTGACTAATCTCTTACAAAAAGATGTTCCTTTGTCTTTGATGATAATTGTGTAGAAGCATTTGAAATACTTAAGAAAGCTTTGATTTCTGCACCTATTGTTCAGCCTCCTGATTGGAATTTACCATTTTAAGTTATGTGTGATGCTAGTGATTATGCTGTAGGGGCTGTTCTAGGACAAAGGGTTGATAAGAAATTAAATGTTATCTCAATATGCTAGTAAGACCTATGGACAGTTGCCCAGAGAATTAATGCTTACTAATGAAAAAGATTTTTAGCAGTTGTATTTATTTGTGTGATAAGTTCAGACCCTGTTATTGTTGATTCTAAAGTAACTGTTTCACACTGATCATGCTGCTATTAAATATCTTGGAAAGAAGATTGCTAAACCTAGACTTATTAGATGGGTTCTCTTGCTACAGAATTGAATTTTACCTATTATTGATAGAAAGGGAGCTGAGAACCCCGTTGCTGACAATTTGTTCTAGGTTAGAGAATGGTTCTTGATGACCCACTACCTATTGATGATTAGCTTTTCCTGAATGAACGATAGCTATCGTAAATGCTTCTCGTACCGCTCCATGGTATTGCTGATTATTGCTAATTACATAGGTTGCTAAATTTATACCACCTAGTTTCACATACAGCAAAAGAAAAGTTCTTCTTATGATTTAGACATACTTGGGATGGACCACACCTTTAAAGAAGGAGTAGATGGGTGTTATTATACGTTGTGACCTGAGCATGAACAGGAACTAGATCCTACGCAAGTGTCCACTCTTAGGCTTATGGAGGACACCATGCTGGAGATAGAACTGCACATTAAGGTATTGCAATCCGGTTTTTATTGGCCTACTCTCTTCAAAGATGACCGTAAGTTTGTCTCGTCTTGTGATGAATGTCAAAGAATTGGATAATATTAGTAGACGTTAAGAAATGCCTATGAATTATTCACTTGTTATTGAACCATTTGATGTTTGGGGCTTTGATTATATGGGACTGTTTCCTTCCTCTAATGGGTATACACATATTTTAGTGCTGTTGATTACGTTACTAAGTGGGTAGAAGCTATTCCAACTAGTAGTGCTGATCATAACACCTCTATTAAGATGCTTAAAGGAGTTATTTTTCCGAGGTTTGGAGTCCCTAGATACTAATGACTGATGGTGGTTCACATTTTATTCATGGTGCTTTTCGTAAAATGCTTGCTAAGTATGATGTTAATCATAGAATTGCATCTCCATATCACCCACAGTCTAGTGGTTAAAGTAGAACTTGAGTAATAGAGAGCTTAATTAATTTTGCAAAAGACTGTTAATAGATCTAGAAAGAATTGGTCCAAGAAACTTGATGATGCATTATGGGCTTATAGAACTGCATATAAAATCCTATGGGTATGTCTCATATAAATGGTTTATGGAAAAGCATGTCACTTACCTCTCGAACTAGAACATAAGGCATATTGGGCCATTAAAGAGCTCAATGATGATTTTCAAAACTTTGTCGGTGAGAAGGCTTTTTGATAAGCTCACTTGATAATGGAGAACTCAGGCCTATGAGAATGCCAAACTGTTTAAAGAAAAATTTAAAAGATGGCATGACAAAAGGATACAAAAACTTGATTTAATGTAGGTGATTATGTATTGTTATACAACTCTCGTTAAGATTTTTTGCAGGCAAACTCCTATCAAAATGGGAAGGTCCTTACATTATCGAGGAGGTCTATCATTCCGGTGCCATAAAAATCAACAAATTAGAAGGCACAAATCGAAGGATGGTGAACAGTCAAAGAATCAAACATTATATCTCAGGTAATCATATAAATGTTGAAACTAATGTTATTGAAACCGTAACCCCGAAGGAATACATAAGGGACACTTTCCAGGACGTTTCAGACTCCGAAAAGGAAGAGGTATGTGGTACGGTAAGTAAACCGACTTCAAAACAGTTCTAATAGCAATTTCCCCCGTTTTGGAATATTTAAGAAAATAGGAAAATAATAAGTAGTCCGGGAAGGACACGAGATGTCCATGAGGGTGGAGGGCGCGCCCCCTGCCTCGTGGGCACCTCGTGTGCTCTCCGGACTCTGTTTTCTTGCACAATACTTCTTTTGGTCGGTAAAAATTCATTATATAATCTCCCGAAGGTTTTGACCACCGTACCACGCAAATATCCTCTGTTTTTGTTTCGAGCTGTTTTTTCTGACAGATCTAGATCACCATGACGTCTTCAAGTGCCCCCAAGGACAAGTGCTTCGAGAAGGTCATCAACCCCTACCTCACGGAGGTGCTGCAACACCCTCAAACCATTGAGATGCGTGAGGGGTTGCTGCACATCCGCGATGTTGAGGGACCAAGGAGGACAAGACTCGAAGCAATCGAGCAACAAGTTTTCAAGTGCCAGGAGATGGTGGAACATGGACTCGACACCAACTACATAATGATCACGGAGTTCACCAACACCGCCAAGCTAGATGCCAGAAACATCGGAGAGACCATCTTCAAGCTTCAGGATAAAATCGAGCATCTCCAAGCCCAGATCTATGACCTGCAGAACCAAAACTATGAGTATGAATATAAATTCAAGAGGATGAGTTTGGATGCAGATTCGAGGATTCCGAAGACTCGATCATCCTTCTATGATGGTGAGCCTATGCCTTGGAAGATGGACGACCAGCCTACATCATCAACGAGTCCATCATCACCACCTCCGAGGAAGGAGACATAAACTCATGGGTATGTTCACTCCCCTTGGCAACTGCCAAGCTTGGGGGAGCGCCCCGGTATCGTATCACCATCACACTTTTATCTTTACCGTTTTTCTTAGTTTGATCCTTTTGGTAATATCTTGATCTAGTAGAGTAAAGTTTTAGTATGAGCTAGTTTTGAGTTTTGCTTTATGATCCTTCTATGTAATCGAGTCCGTGAGCTATATATAATAAAGATTAGTGTTGATTCAAGGCTTTATTATCTTGCTATGATCTTGAGGGAATAAAATAAAAGAGAAAGAATAAAAATAAATAAAGAGATCATATGGATCTTATGGAGAGCAATGACTTCACATATAAATGGTATGATGAATAATAGTTGTTGAGAGTTCACAAACATAGTTTTGGTCATCATTGCAATTAATAGGAAGTAATAAAGAAAGAGAGGTTTTCACATATAAATATACTATCTTGGACATCTTTTATGATTGTGAGCACTCATTAAAATATGACATGCTAAAAGGATGAGCTTGGACAAGGAAGACAACTTAATGGGTTATGTTTTCTTACATCTGAAATAAATTATATTGTCATGGATCATCCAATATGTTGAGCTTGCCTTTCCCTCTCATGCTAGCCAAATTCTTTGCACCAAGTAGAGATACTACTTGTGCTTCCAAATATCCTTAAACCCAGATTTGCCATGAGAGTCCACCATATATACCTATGGATTGAGTAAGATCCTTCAAGTAAGTTGTTATTGTTGCAAGCAATAAAAATTGCTCTCTAAATATGTATGATTTATTAGTGTGGAGAAAATAAGCTTTATATGATCTTGTGATGTGGAAGAAATAAAAGTGACGGACTGCATAATAAAGGTCCATATCACAAGTGGCAATATAAAGTGACGTTCTTTCGCATTAAGATTTTGTGTATCCAACCATAAATGCACATGACAACCTCTGCATCCCTCTGCGAAGGGCCTATCTTTTATTCTTGTCTTATACTTCATACAAGAGTCATGGTGATCTTCACCTTTCCTTTTTACATTTTATCCTTTGGCAAGCACAATGTGTTGGAAAGATCCTGATATATACATCTAATTGGATGTGAGTTTTCATGAACTATTATTGTTGACATTACCCTTGAGGTAAAAGGTTGGGAGGCAAAACTATAAGCCCATATCTTTCTCTGTGTCCGACTAAAACTTCATACCCATAATTGCGTGAGTGTTAGCAATTGTGAAAGACTAAATGATAATTGAGTATGTGGACTTGCTGAAAAGCTCTTATATTGACTCTTTCTGATGTTATGATAAATTGCAATTGCTTCAATGACTGAGATTATAATTTGTTAGTTTTCAATGAAGTTTCTGATTCATACTTCAAATTGTGAATGAATTGTTACTTTAGCATAAGAAATCATATGACAATATATATATGTTGCTGTTATAAGAATGATCATGATGCCCTCATGTCCGTATTTTATTTTATTGACACCTCTATCTCTAAACATGTGGACATATTTTTCGATATCGGCTTCCGCTTGAGGACAAGCGAGGTCTAAGCTTGGGGGAGTTGATACGTCCATTTTGCATCATGATTTTATATCGATATTTATTGCATTATGGGCTATTATTACACATATGTCACAATACTTATGCCTATTCTCTCTTATTTTACAAGGTTTACATGAAGAGGGAGAATGCCGGCAGCTGGAATTCTGGGCTAGAAAAGGAGCAAATATTAGAGACCTATTCTGCACAACTCCAAAAGTCCGGAAACTTCACAGGAACACGTTTTAGAATATATAAAAAATATTGGGTGAAGGAAGTACCAGAGGAGGGCCACCCACCATCCACGAGGGTGGGGGCGCACCCTACCCCCCTGGGCGCCCCTTGCCTCGTGGGCCCCATGGCAGCCCTCTGATGACCATCTTTGGCTATATGTAGTCTTTCGTCCTGGAAAAAAAATCATAAGAAAGCTCACGAGACGAAACTTCGCCGCCACGAGGCGGAACCTTGGCGGAACCAATCTAGGGCTCCGGCGGAGCTATTCTGCCGGGGAAACTTCCCTCCGGGAGGGGGAAATCATCACCATAATCATCACCAACGATCCTCTCATCGGGAGGGGGTCAATCTCCATCAACATCTTCACCAGCACCATCTCATCTCAAACTCTAGTTCATCTCTTGTATCCAATCTTTGTCCCAAAGCCTCAGATTGGTACCTGTGGGTTGCTAGTAGTGTTGATTACTCCTTGTAGTTGATGCTTGTTCGTTTATTTGGTGGAAGATCATTGTAACGCCCTCGATGCGGCTATAGCTCCCACGTGTCGAGGCACGACTTAGAGGCATAACCGCATTGAAAGCAATGTCGCAAGTTAGGCAATCATCACAACATCCCATGTAATATAGATAATAAAAGGGGAGAAACATAGTTGGCTTACACTCGCCACGTCAATCAAAGTACATAAATAGCATTACATCAACCAATCACTCATGGCCCTACTACGGCGCCAAAATAAAAGATAAACCCAACATGCGACACGGTCCCGTTCACCCCAACTGGGCACCACTACTGATCATCAGGGAAAGACACATAGTAACGGCGTGAGTCCTCGTCGAACTCCCACTTGAGCTCAAGCGCGTCATCTGGAACGGAGTCATCAGGCCCTGCATCTGGTTTGGAAGTAATCTGTGAGCCACAGGGACTCAGCAATCTCGCACCCTCGCGATCAAGACTATTTAAGCTTATAGGTAAGGCAAGGTAAAATGTGTGGAGCTGCAGCAAGCGACTAGCATATATGGTGGCTAACCTGTTCACAAAAGAGAGCGAGAGAGGAGGCAAAGCGCGAACGAATAACTAGAGAACAACCTGCGGCAAGCATTACTCCAACACCGTGTTCACTTCCCGGACTCCGCCGAGAAGAGACCATCACGGTAACTCACACTAGTTGATTCATTTTAATTAAGTTAAGGTTCAAGTTATCTACAACCGGACATTAACAAATTCCATCTGCCCATAACCGGGCACGGCTTTCGAAAGTTCAAATCCCTGCAGGGGAGTCCCAACTTAGCCCATGACAAGCTCTCACGGTCAACGAAGGAATAGACCTTCCTCCCGAGACATTCCGATCAGACTCGGTATCCCGGTTCTACAAGACACTTCGACAAGTTAAAACAAATCCAGCAACACCGCCCGAATGTGCCGACAAATCCCGATAGGAGCTGCACATATCTCGTTCTCAGGGCACACTCAGATGAGACATCCTACGAGTAAAACCAACCCTCAAGTTGCCCCGAGGTGGCCCCGCAGTCTACTCGGTCGGACCAACACTCAGAGGAGCACTGGCCGGGGGGGTTAAATAAGATGACCCTCGGGCTCCGGAAACCCAAGGGAAAAAGAGGCTAGGTGGCAAATGGTAAAACCAAGGTTGGGCATTGCTGGAAAAGCTTTAATCAAGGCGAACTATCAAGGGGTTCCCATTATCACCCAACCGCGTAAGGAACGCAAAAATCCGGGAACATAACACCGATATGACGGAAACTAGGGCGGCAAGAGTGGAACAAAACACTAGGCGAGAGGCCGAGCCTTCCACCCTTTACCAAGTATATAGATGCATTAAGATAACAAGAAATATAATGATATCCCAACAAGTAAATAAATGTTCCAACAAGGAACGGGCTCCAATCTTCACCTGCAACTAGCAACGCTATAAGAGGGGCTGAGCAAAGCGGTAACATAGCCAATCAACGGTTTGCTAGGACATGGTGGGTTAGAGGTTTGACATGGCAATTTGGGAGGCATGATAAGCAAGTGGTAGGCATCGTAGCATAGGCATAGCAAAAGAGCGAGCATCTAGCAAAGCAAAGATAGTAGTGATTTCGAGGGTATGTCATCTTGCCTGCAAAGTTGTCAGAGTTGACTGGATCCTCGAAAGCAAACTCAACGGGCTCCTCGTTAGCGAACTCGTCTCCCGGCTCTACCCAAACAAGACAAACAAAACAAGGAACAATCAACCACGTGCAAAGCTCAAACAATATGATGCAAATGGTATGCTATGCGGGATGCGATATGCGGGATGCATATGCAAGATTTGACAAGGAATGCATGAACCTGGCCTCAACTTGGAAATCCAAGTGTGCCACTGGAAAGATGAGATGAAATCGCTTGAAAACGATATAAAGAACGCCGGAATCGGAGTTACGGTTTGGAAATGGCAAGCAATTCAAATATGACCACGTTTTGCGATTTACAGCAAGTAGCCATCTAAATGCAACAAGATGAACATGCTACAGCACCCAAACATGGCAACAAATACATGGCAGGGATCCATTCATGATGCTTAACAAAAGAGGACTGAGCTACGGCCAATTCATCCATTAACAGGTTCAAACAAGCATGGCAAAAATGCATTTGGTAAACAGATTTCAGACTTAGTGAAATTAACATGTCTGGAATTTCAGATCAGGTAGCACACTTTCGGAGCATGAAAAACTATATGCTACAGGCCTGAACATGGCAAAGTAAAGCATGCATGGAGCTACTCAAAGAGCTTAACAAAAGTCCCTTAGTGACCTTGAGCCAAAAGGGATCAGAAAATACATTTGCAAGCATGTGAACATGGCAAAAACATAATCAGTTCTCAGACTTAGTGAAAACTGGAGCATGCAAAAGATATCAAGTAGGCATGTTTACGAGCTCGATGCACTCACTACAGAGCAAGTCATGACAATCTAAGCATACACCCATCAAGAATACACAAATACAAGCTAGAAATGGCAAGAACAATAACATAGCATGCACGGATCAACTACAACATCCTCGGCAAAATCGCTAACAAGTAGACAATCTGCCCAGATTCACGAAATGCAAAAGTAGAGCTCGATTGACTCAAGCTAGGGTGCTCCATAATTGCAAACAAAGACATGGATGGATAGAGCACTACAAGATTAACAAAACATCCTTACTGATCATCCTCAAAAGAGGCACGGATCACTAGGAAACAACATGAACATATGGCATATGAGAAATAACCTCAAGGACTTTGG
>NW_024114226.1:0-14922 GCF_003073215.2 Triticum urartu
CAGCAAAATTCAGTCAGTCACTGAATGGTTGGCACCCACCTCAGTTAGCAAGATCCGCAGTTTTCTTGGACTCGCAGGATACTACCGGAGATTCATTGAGAACTTTTCCAATATTGCGAAGCCAATGACTGAACTGTTAAAGAAGGATACTAAGTTTAAATGGACAGATGAATGCGAGGCAAGTTTCCAGGAGTTGAAGAAACAGTTGACTACAACACCAGTACTAACACTGCCGGATATACATAAGGAATTCCAAGTGTATTGCGACGCCTCTCGCTTAGGACTTGGATGTGTACTTATGCATGATGGAAGAGTTGTTTCGTATGCCTCATGACAACTAAAACCTCATGAGTTGAACTATGCCACGCATGATTTGGAGTTAGCAGCTGTAGTGCATGCATTGAAGACCTGGAGGCATTACCTTATCGGAAACCGATGTGATGTATACACGGACCATACGAGTTTGAAGTACATTTTCACCTAGAAGGAACTGAACCTTAGACAGAGGAGATGGTTGGAGCTTATAAAGGATTATGATACGAAGCTACATTATCACCCAGGAAAGGCCAATGTTGTAGCAGACGCTTTGAGCAGGAAGAGTTATGCTAATATCCTTGAAAGTAAGGGATTGCCGAAGCAGTTAGCAGAGAATATCATGGAACTTCGATTGGAGATTGTTCCTAGAGGATTCGTAGCAACAATGGAGGTCCAGTCGACATTGCTGGACAAGATTCGGGAAGCTCAGAAGGATGACAAGGAGATTGCCGAGATAAAGGAGAAGATGAGCAAAGGAAAGGCCAAAGGTTTTCGTGAAGATGAGCACGATACCCTATGGTTTGAGGACCGAGTTTATGTGCCCAATAACCAGGAGATCAGGAGGTTAATACTTCAAGAGACTCATGATTCACCATACTCGATACACCCCGGAAACACCAAGATGTATCTGGATTTGAAGGAACGTTTCTGGTGGACCGGTATGAAGAAGGATATTGCCGAGTATGTGGCCGTATGTGATGTATGTCAAAGAGTGAAGGCAGAATATCAGAAGCCAGCAGGACTATTACAAACTATGCCGATACCTGAATGGAAGTGGGATAAACTTGGCATGGACTTTATCACCGGATTTCCCAGGACAAAAGCATGATATGATTCCATATGGGTAGTAGTAGATCGCTTGACCAAAGTGGCTCACTTCATCCCAGTGAAAACCACTTATACCAGTGCAAAGTTGGCCAATATTTATACGTCCAGGATCGTATGTCTGCATGGAGTTCCAAGGACCATCGTATCAGATAGAGGAACACAGTTTACTTCAAAGTTCTGGCATCAGTTACATCAGACTTTGGGAATAAGGTTAGAGTTCAGTATAACTTTTCACCCGCAGACGGACGGACAGACCGAGAGAGTCAACCAGATACTGGAAGATATGTTGAGAGCCTATGTGCTAGATTATGGATCTAGTTGGGATGACAATTTTCCTTACGCAGAGTTTTCGTACAACAATAGCTACCAAGCCAGTTTGAAGATGACACCGTTTGAAGCCCTATATGGACGTAGGTGCAGAACACCTTTGATGTGGGACGAGGTAGGAGACCGACAGTTGTTTGGACCAGACTTGATCAAAGAGTCTGAGGAGAAGGTTAAATTGATTCGTGATAGACTGAAGATTGCTCAGTCCAGGCAGAAGAGTTACGCAGATTCGAAACGCAAGGAGGTAACATATGAAATTGGAGACAAAGCATATTTACGAGTATCTCTCTTGCGAGGAGTGAAACGTTTTGGAGTTAAAGGGAAATTAGCTCCGAGATTTGTAGGGCCGTATCGTGTTTTGGAACGGATGGGAGAAGTCGCCTACAAGTTGGAATTACCCGAAGGATTGTCAGGAGTTCATGATGTGTTCCATGTTTCACAGCTGAAGAAGTGTCATGCTGAGATGGCCGATATACCGTTAAGAGATATAGTACCCTTGGAGGCAATTCAGTTGGACAGTGATTTGACTTACGAGGAAAAGCCAGTAAAGATTCTTGAGTTTGCCAGCAGAGTCACTCGCAGTAAAGTTATCAAGTTTTGCAAAATTCAGTGGAGCCACCATACCGAGGATGAAGCCACCTGGGAACGAGAGGATGATCTTTGCAAAGACCACTCACACCTATTTTCTAGCCAACCCGAATCTTGAGGACGAGATTCATCTTAAGGGGGGGCAGGTTTGTAACATCCCAAATTTTCAATTTGGAATGTTATACATAGTCATCCATGCATATCATATTTTATTTGCATTTCGTCTCGCGATCCTCGAAATCCTAAGCAACTCAAGGACCCTCGGAGAGAGAGAGAGAGAGTTGGGGATTTCCTGGCTTTCATATTTGATTTTTATCAAATATTGAAATGAGGATTTGGTTTTAATTATTTTTCTCAGAAAATATTTCATATTAAAATATATGAGAGGAGATAATATGACTTCTCCAAGATAATTAAAATATTGGAGGAAAAATATTAAAATCAAATATTTGTTTTATTTGGATTTTATTGCAATTTTGTTCGCATTAGAAAAGTTGCATGTTTTTAAAAATTGCATTTTAGGGCCAAGAAAATGTTCATCTCGTTCTAAATATTTTATTTAGACGGTGAAAATTTGTTTTGGCATTTTTAGATTTTTTATTTATTTTTCTAGGATTTTATTTCGGTCGACGAAACTATTTAAAAAACAAGTTCGGCGCCCGACTGGGCCTAAGGCCCAGCCGAGCCAGGCCGTCCGCCGCCGCCTTCCCCGTCGCGCGCACCGCCGCCGACCGACTCGGACGAGGAGTCCGAGCCGGACTCCGCCGCCCCGCCTTGGCCCCTCCTCCAAGCCGCCACCGCCCCGCCTCTTTTTATACGCCGCCCCGCTCCCCACCAACACCACCCCACCACCACCGCCCACGCCGCCTGCAGCCGCCGCCGCCCCGTGCCACGCTGCGCCAGCCGCCGCCGCCCGCAGCTACCGTCGCCGTCGTGCCGCGCCTCGCTGCCGCCCGCGCCTGCTGCCGCCGCCGACGCCCCACCGCCCGCACCTCGCCAGCCAGAGCCCCTGCCGGAGGTAGCCGTCGGACTTCGCCGCCGGTTTTTTTATAAAAAACCATCCGGGTTTTTTGAAACCCTAGATTCGTTTTTTTCGGTTTCGCCAGTTTTTCTCGGTTCTCTAGCTAGCGGACGTTCGTCCGTACGTTTGTTTTAACGAACGGTTCTTCGCCCGTTAGATACAGCTAACTAACGCTCGTTCGTTAATCTGTTCGTCAGTTTTCTTTTTATCGGATTTATTTCCGCGATTTCTCTCATCGCGATTTCTGATCCGATCTTAGTTTCTGTTTATCTTTTCGCTCGTTAGTCGCAATCAGGCGATTCAAGCGCCTAGATCTTTGTCTCACGACCCTCTTTTCGTTTAACCAACTTAAATAAGTTTTTGCTACTGTAAAATTTGACCTAGGTTCAGATTAGTAAACGAAGTTTTTCTATTTTGCCGTTTGAGTTTCGTTGCTCTATTTGATTTGATTCTTTTTGTGAACCGGAGTTCTTAAGTTGGACTTTCTGGTCAATCTCTTTTATTTGAGTTTTGCTTGCGTATCTTTTCTTGTTGCTTATGTAAGTTATTGTTTGTTTGCGATAGAACACCCGGAGTGCGAAGCGTGCTACTACGAGTCCCTAGGTTTCGCAGACCGTCAGCAAGGCAAGTAACACTTTGATCATATCCCTTTTATCACCCAGTTTTTATGCATTAGTTCCAATCCTCAAACATTGCATGATTAGGATGTCATTAACATGTGGGTTGGGAAGTAGTTGATGAGGTAGAACCTATTACCCCTGTTACATTCGAACCCTGGGAGTTACTTCTACGCTGCTTATATTACTATGCTATGCTATGCTATGCTCGTAGACGTGGTTTGGGTTTGAGTGAAATCCATGACAAATGTGAGATTGTTAATTAATGGTTCAACCTAAGGTGGCAACTTAAATTAACATCTGGGTGGACTGAGGCACCTGGAGTACCCAGTGTTGCCTGTATTTTTTGGAAATCCCGGAGTACCCGTGTGATCTTCCTATGGACCGCCACCCAGGCTCAAAGGGAACTGAGATGATTCATGCTAGAAACTTCCGTGTGCAGCCACAAGCTATTATGGGCTCTAGCATAGTTGAGTAAGTTACGTGAAGCTCTTGAAGAGGCAGATCAGCAGGTAGTGGGATGTAGGTTTGGTATGGTCTGTCCGGAGTAGAGAGTTAATGTTTCTGAAAGACTGTGTCTCGGTCATCCGTTTCTCAAACACCTTGTAGTGCGAGAAAACTAACGGAGGCGATCGAGTCTTGTGGGGAAAAGTGCGCAAACCTCTGCAGAGTGTATATCTAATCATGGTTAGCCGTCACAAAACGTTATGGACCAAATCTTGAGTACTAGTATTTGGGTTATCACATGTATCTCTCATTCTTAATTAAATATTGTTGGGATGTTAATCACTTTAATTGGGATTGGTTGGAGGAACCTTCTCAATGATGTTTCAACTACCATGATAGTTAAATTAAAATCTATTCCTTTGTTGTAGGGGAAAATTGGCTTTTCGCAAAAACTATAACCATAGAGCTTTCCACCAGCCAAATATGCATGTAGTGATAGCATTATTATGTTCTTGCTCTACTGTGTTATTTTTCCAGCATATTGCATGTGCTGACCCGTTTTCGGGCTGCAACGTATTATGTTGCAGACTTTTCAGACGAGGAGTAAGGTCGTTAGGTCATTGCTGTGCACTCAGCTATTGCCGTTGGAGTTGATGGACTCGCTTTATCTTCCAAGCCTTCCGCTGTTATCGTATTTAGATGGCCTTAAGCCATATTATTGTAATAAGTTCTCTTTTGAGACATTCGATGTAATAAGTGTGTGATTTCCACTCGGTTATAAATCCTTCGAGTACTGTGTGTGTCAGCATTACCAATCCAGGGATGACACTGAGCACAGAGACTTGGCCGTCTGAGGTCGGGTCGCTACATTCGGAAGCAACGCAGGAAGGAGTCTGGATGAAGGAGTTTATCACCGACCTAGGAGTGATTCCCAATGCGTTGGTCCCGATGACTCTCTTCTGTGACAACACTGGAGCTATTGCCATTGCCAAGGAGCCCAGGTTTCACGAGAAGACCAAGCACATCAAGCGCCGCTTCAACTCCATTCATGAATATATTCAAGATGGAGACATGGATATTTGTAAAGTACATACGGATCTGAATGTCGTAGATCCGTTGACTAAACCTCTTCCACGAGCAAAACATGATCAGCACCAGAACACTATGGGTGTTCGATTCATCACAATGTAACTAGATTATTGACTCTAGTGCAAGTGGGTGACTGTTGGAAATATGCCCTAGAGGCAATAATAAAATGGTTATTATTATATTTACTTGTTCATGATAATTGTCTATTGTTCATGCTATAATTGTATTAATAGGAAACCGTATACATGTGTGAATACATAGACCACAACATGTCCCTAGTAAGCCTCTAGTTGACTAGCTCGTTGATCAATAGATGGTTATGGTTTCCTGACCATGGACATTGGATGTCGTTGATAACGGGATCACATCATTAGGAGAATGATGTGATGGACAAGACCCAATCCTAAGCATAGCACAAGATCGTGTAGTTTGTTTGCTAGAGCTTTCCCAATGTCAAGTATCATTTCCTTAGAGCATGAGATTGTGCAACTCCGGATACCATAGGAGTGCTTTGGGTGTATCAAATGTCACAACGTAACTCGGTGGCTATAAAGGTGCACTAGGTATCTCCTAAAGTGTATGTGGTTGGCACGAATCGAGACTGGGATTGGTCACTCCGTATGACGAGAGTATCTCTGGGCCCACTCGGTAATGCATCAATCATAATGAGCTCAATGTGACTAAGGAGTTAGCCATGGGATCATGTGTTAGGGAACGAGTAAAGAGACTTGCCGGTAACGAGATTGAACGAGGTATGGGGATACCGATGATCGAATTTCGGGCAAGTAACATACCGATGGACAAAGGGAATTGTATACGGGATTGATTGAATCCTCCGACATCATGGTTCATCTGATGAGATCATCGTGGAACATGTGGGAGCCACTATGGGTATCCAGATCCCGCTATTGGTTATTGGCCGGAGAGGTGTCTCGGTCATGTCTGCATGGTTCCCGAACCTGTAGGGTCTACACACTTAAGGTTCGGTGACACTAGAGTTGTAATGGGAAATTGTATGTGGTTACCGAAAGTCATTTGGAGTCCCGAATGAGACCCAGACATCACGAGGAGTTCCGGAATGGTCCGGAGGTGAAGATTTATATATGGGAAGTTCAGTTTCAGTCGCCGAAAAGTTTCGGGCGTTATCGGTATTGTACCGGGACCACCGAAAGGTGTCCGGGGGTCCACCGGGTGGGGCCACCTACTGGGGAATGTCGCATGCAATTTCAAAAAAATTCCTACGATCACGCAAGATCTATCTAGGAGATGCATAGCAACGAGAGAGGGAGAGTGTGTCCACGTACCCTCGTAGACCGAAAGCGGAAGCGTTAGGTTAACGCGATTGATGTAGTCGAACGTCTTCACGATTCAACCGATCTAGTACTGAACGTACGACACCTCCGAGTTCAGCACAAGTTTAGCTCGATGATGTCCCTTGAACTCTTGATCCTGCAAAGGGTCGAGGGAGAGTTTCGTCAGCGCGACGGCGTGGTGACGGTGATGGTGATGTGATCCGCGCAGGGCTTCGCCTAAGCACTAGGACGCTATGACCGGAGGAGTAAAATGTGGAGGGGGGCACCGCACATGACTAAGAGAACAACTGTTGTGCTTTGGAGTGCCCCTGCCCCCGTATACAAAGGCGGAGGGGAGGAGGCCGGCCACAAGGGGCGCGCCAAGGAGAGGGGAGTCCTACTAGGACTCCAGTCCTAGTAGGATTCGCCCCCTTTTTTTTCCTTCTATTGGAGGGGGTGCACCAGCCCCTTGTGGGCTGGTTAGCCTCCATCCTATTGTCCATATGGCCCATATCTTTCCCCGGGGGGTTCCGGTAACCCCTCCGACACTCCGGTATGTACCGATACACTCCGGAACCTTCCGGTGTCCGAATACTACCTTCAATATATCAATCTTTACCTCTCGAACCATTTCGAGACTCCTCGTCATGTCCATGATCTCATCCGGGACTCCGAACAAACTTAGGTCACCAAACACATAACTCATAATACAAATCATCATCGAACGTTAAGCGTGCGGACCCTACGGGTTCGAGAACTATGTAGACATGACCGAGACACATCTCCGGTCAATAACAATAGCGGAACCTGGATGCTCATATTGGTTCCTACATATTCTACGAAGATCTTTATCGTCAAACCGCAATAACAACATAGTTATTCCCTTTGTCATCGGTATGTTACTTGCCGAGATTCGATCGTCGGTATCATCATACCTAGTCAATCTCGTTACCGGCAAAGTCTCTTTACTCGTTCGTAATGCATCATCCCGCAACTAACTTATTAGTCACATGCTTGCAAGGCTTATAGTGATGTGCATTACCGAGAGGGCCTAGAGATACCTCTCCGATACTCGGAGTGACAAATCCTAATCTTGATCTATGCAACTCAACAAACACCATTCGAAGACACCTGTAGAGCATCTTTATAATCACCCAATTACGTTGTGACATTTGATAGCACACACTAAGTGTTCCTCGGTATTAGGAGTTGCATAATCTCATAGTCATAGGAATATGTATAAGTCATGAAGAAAGCAATAGCAATAAAACTTAACGATCATTATGCTAAGCTAACAGATGGGTCTTGCCCGTCACATCATTCTCCTAATGATGTGATCCCGTTCATCAAATGGCAACACATGTCTATGGTTAGGAAACTTAACCATCTTTGATTAACGAGCTAGTCAAGTAGAGGCATACTAGGGATACTTTGTTTTGTCTATGTATTCACACATGTATCAAGTTTACGGTTTATACAATTCTAGCATGAATAATAAACATTTATCATGATATAAGGAAATATAAATAACAACTTTATTATTCCCTCTAGGGCATATTCCTCAGTCTTGATAAACCCACAAGTATAGGGGATCACAACAGTTTTCGAGGGTAGAGTATTCAACCCAAATTTATTGATTCGACACAAGGGGAGCCAAAGAATATTCTCAAGTATTAGCAGTTGAGTTGTCAATTCAACCGCACCTGAAAGACTTAATATCTGCAGCAAAGTATTTAGTAGCAAAGTAATATGGAAGTAACGGTAACGTGGGCAAAAGTAATAGTATTGGTTTTGTAGTGATTGTAACAGTGGCAACGGAAAAGTAACTAAGCAAAGATCAATATATGAAAAGCTCGTAGGCAATTGGATCAGTGATGGATAATTATGTCGGATGCGATTCCTCATGCAATAGTTATAACATAGGGTGACACAGAACTAGCTCCAGTTCATCAATGTAATGTAGGCATGTATTCCGAATATAGTCATATGTGCTTATGGAAAAGAACTTGCATGACATCTTTTGTCCTACCCTCCCGTGGCAGCGGGGTCCTATTGGAAACTAAGGGATATTAAGGCCTCCTTTTAATAGAGTACCGGACCAAAGCATTAACACTTAGTGAATACATGAACTCCTCAAACTACGGTCATCACCGGGAGTGGTCCCGATTATTGTCACTTCGGGGTTACCGATCATAACACATAGTAGGTGACTATTGACTTGCAAATAGGATCAAGAACTCACATATATTCGTGAAAACATAATAGGTTCAGATCTGAAATCATGGCAGTCGGGCCCTAGTGACAAGCATTAAGCATAGCAAAGTCATAGCAACATCAATCTCAGAACATAGTGGATACTAGGGATCAAACCCTAACAAAACTAACTCGATTACATGATAAATCTCATCCAACCCATCACCGTCCAGCAAGCCTACGATGGAATTACTCACGCACGGCGGTGAGCATCATGAAATTGGTGATGGAGGAAGGTTGATGATGACGATGGCGACGGATTCCCCTCTCTGGAGCCCCGAACGGACTCCAGATCAGCCCTCCCGAGAGAGATTAGGGCTTGGCGGCGGCTCCATCGTATAAAACGTGATGAATCCTTCTCCTTGATTTTTTCTCCCCGAATGAATATATGGAGTTGGAGTTGAGGTCGGTGGAGCATCAGGGGGCCCATGAGGCAGGGGGCGCGCCCAGGGGGGTAGGCGCGCCCCCACCCTCGTGGACAGGGTGTGGGCCCCCTGAGTTGATTCTTTCGCCAGTATTTTTTATATTTCCAAAAATATTCTCCGTGAAGTTTCAGGTCATTCCGAGAACTTTTATTTCTGCACAAAAATAACACCATGGCAATTCTGCTGAAAACAACGTCAGTCCGGGTTAGTTCCATTCAAATCATGCAAGTTAGAGTCCAAAACAAGGGCAAAAGTGTTTGGAAAAGTAGATACGTTGGAGACGTATCAACTCCCCCAAGCTTAAACCTTTGCTTGTCCTCAAGCAATTCAGTTGACAAACTGAAAGTGATAAAGAAAAACTTTTACAAACTCTGTTGATCTTTGTTGTTGTAAATATGTAAAGCCAGCATTCAAGTTTTCAGCAAAGATTATGAACTAACCATATTCACAATAACATTTAGGTCTCATGTTTACTCATATCAATGGCATAATCAACTAGCGAGCAATAATAATAAATCTCGGATGACAACACTTTCTCAAAACAATCATAATATGATATAACAAGATGGTATCTCGCTAGCCCTTTCTGAGACCGCAAAACATAAATGCAGAGCACCTCTGAAGATCTAAGGACTGACTAAACATTGTAATTCATGGTAAAAGAGATCCAGTCACAGTCATACTCAATGTAAACTAATAGTAATGCATGCAAATGACAGCGGTGCTCTCCAACTGGTGCTTTTTAATAAGAGGATGATGACTCAACATAAAAGTAAATAGATAGGCCCTTCGCAGAGGGAAGCAGATTTGTAGAGGTGCCAGAGCTCGATTTTGAAATAGAGATAAATAATATTTTGAGTGGTATACTTTCATTGTCAACATAACAACCGAGAGATCTCGATATCTTCCATGCTACACACATTATAGGCGGTTCCCAAACAGAATGGTAAAGTTTATACTCCCCCTACCACCAACAAACATCAATCCATGGCTTGTCCGAAACAACGGGTGCCTCCAACTAACAACAATCCTGGGGGAGTTTTGTTTGCAATTATTTTAATTTAAGCATGGGACTGGGCATCCCGGTTACCAGCCATTTTCTCGTGAATGAGGAGCGGAGTCCACTCCTCTTGAGAATAACCCGCCTAGCATGGAAGATATAGACAACTAGTTGATACATGAGCTATTCGAGCATACAACAGAATTTCATTTGAAGGTTTAGAGTTTGGCACATACAAATTTACTTGGAACGATAGGTAGATACCGCATATAGGAAGGTATGGTGGACTCATATGGAATAACTTTTGGGGTTTATGGAGTGGATGCACAAGCAGTATTCCCGCTTAGTACAAGTGAAGGCTAGAAAGAGACTGGGAAGCGACCAGCTAGAGAGCGACAACAGTCATGAACATGCATTAAAATTAATCAACACTGAATGCAAGCATGAGTAGGATATAATTCACCATGAACATAAATATCGTGGAGGCTATGTTGATTTTGTTTCAACTACATGCGTGAACATGTGCCAAGTCAAGCCACTCGAATCGTTCAAAGGAGGATACCACCCTATCATACCACATCACAACCATTTTAATAGCATGTTGGCACGCAAGGTAAACCATTATAAACTCCTAGCTAATTAAGCATGGCATGAGCAACTATAATCTCTAATTGTCATTGCAAACATGTTTCATTCATAATAGGCTGAATCAGGAACGATGAACTAATCATATTTACAAAAACAAGATAGGTCGAGTTCATACCAGCTTCTCTCATCTCAATCAGTCCATCATATATCGTCATTATTGCCTTTCACTTGCACGACCAACGGTGTGGATAATAATAGTGCACGTGCATTGGACTAAGATGGAATCTGCAAGCATTCAATACAAGGGAGAAGACAAGGTAATATGGGCTCTTTGTAGATCAACAATAATGCATATGAGAAGCCACTCAACATTTTCATCATGGTCTTCTCCTCTCGACCCCAAAGAAAAGAAAAGAAAAACTATTTACACGGGAAAGCTCCCAACAAGCAAAAGAAGAACGAGAAATCTTTTTGGGTTTTCTTTTAATTATTACTACTACAAGCATGGAAAGTAAACTAGCTAAAGCTACAACTAATTTTTTTGTTTTTCTTAAGGTTTTTCAAACACACAAGAAGAAGGCTTAAAAGAAAATAAACTAGCATGGATAGTACAATGAAAAAGTATGAGCACCGACAACTGGCATGAGTGTGTGAACATGAATGTAATGTCGGTGAGAAATACGTACTCCCCCAAGCTTAGGCTTTTGGCCTAAGTTGGTCTATGGCCATGGCTGGCCTGGGATATCCAAAGTTGTAACTGGGGTCGTACTGAGATGCAGCGGCTATTGCCTCACGAGCTGCAGCTTGGAGGCGGGCTGCCTCCGTCCTCCTCTCATACTCGTTCGCCTCCTCCCTGGTTATAACATATCTCCCTTTTGTCTGAAAGTCAAAGAAAGCAGGAGCAGGGAGAGCAACATGGACAGTGCGACGTCTGTCAAAGATTAGTCGGTACTGGAGGAACTGTTCATTCCTCTCAACAAACTGATGACGAACCATAGCATTATAATCTAGATAAGCAGGAGGCAATTCCATATCATTCTCATGTATGGGTATCTCAAGAAAATTAGCTACACGAGTTGCATAAATTCCACCAAACAAGTCTCCACTTAAACTATTAAGATGCAACCTACGTGCAACAATAGCCCCCAAGTTATATTGTTTATCACCTAATACCGCACTCTTGAGGACACTAAGATCTGGAACGCACATGTGACAAGCCTCATCTTTACCGTTAATGCATCTACCCACGAAGAGAGCAAAATAATGTATGGAAGGAAATGAATGCTCCCTATGGTAGCTTGTGTGATTTCCCTAGATTCCCCCACAGTATACTAGCAAGAAAGTCTTTATATTCAGATTTGCGAGGTTCACTAACATTGCCCCAGTGCGGGAGTTTACAAGCAGTATTAAAATCTTCTAGGTCCATGGTATATGATTTATCATAAAGATCAAATAACAGTGTGAGAATTGCGCGAGGATGTAAATTTAAACCTTCTCACAAATGAATCAGTTAGGTAGCGGTATTGCGGGCACTTATCTGACACGAAGCCTCAAGATCAGCATTACACACATACGCATCAAATTCTTCCTTGATGCCTGCACGGATCATAAACTCCTCTGACGGCCATTCACAAGGCCGCACTTGAGCTTCCCTCTGGTAGTTCATAGTCCGGCTCACGTATAGCGAGCCTAGGTCCTGCTTTCTTGAGGAACCACCTTGGTACATTTTCCTAAACATATTTCTTCCTCTGAAAATTTCTGAAATTTTTAGTAACTTAAAATAAAGGTGAACCAAACTCAACAAAATTGATAGCAACTACTCCTACAAGTGCCTAGAGGCTATATCATGCATTAAAACTAACTTTTGACCACATAAATTTGACATCAAGCTCAAGAACAGGGTCACCTAAGCAGCAAAAATTTGCAATGAATAAAGCACTAGAACAAAAACTAATTGGACCATTGGAGGAGTCACATACCAAAGAACAATCCCCCAAGCAGTTTTGTAATGGAGCTTTGAGCAAGGAGATCGAAAATGGCAGCAAGATGAGCTAGAACTCGGGTTTGAGCTGGTGGAGATTTTTTCTGGAGGAAGACGAAGTGTGTGGGTGCAAGAATAAGTGGAGGGGGCCCACGTGGGGTCCACGAGGCAGGGGGTGCGCCCCAGGGGTGGGCGCGCCCTCCACCCTCGTGGGCACATGGTGGGTCCCCCTGGTGTGTTCCCAGTGTCAATGATTCTTAAATATTCTAGAAAAAATCATATAAAATTTTCATGTCATTTGGAGAACTTTTATTTTCAGGGTATTTTTTATTGCAAGGATAATTTAGAAAACAAACGGAAAATACTATTTTTGCTTTATTTAATCTAAATAACATAAAGTAAAAGGAGGGTACAGAGATTTGTGCTTTCTAACTTCATCAATCTCATGCTCATCAAAAGGAATCCACTAACAAGGTTGATCAAGTCTTGTTAACAAACTATTTTCGAATAACATGAAACCAGAGAATTTTCGAATAACACTAGGTTACCTCAACGGGGACATGCATGACCCAACAATAAGAATATCATATTTCTTCTTGACAGTAGGAAGAGGAAATTCAAAACCTCCAATAGTAATCGTTGAAGTTTTTCCAATAGAATTAATACTATGGACTTGAGGTTGTTTCCTCAGAAAGTGTACCATATGCTCATTACCATCAACATGAAAAGTGACATTGTCTTTGTTGCATTCAATAACAGCCCCTGCAGTATTCAAAAATGGTCTACCAAGAATAATAGACATACTATCATCCTCGGGAATATCAAGAATAAAAAAGTCTGTTAAAATAGTAACGTTTGCAACCACAACAGGCACATCCTCACAAATACCGACAGGTATAGCAGTTGATTTATCGGCCATTTGCAAAGATATTTCAGTAGGTGTCAACTTATTCAAATGAAGTCTACGATATAAAGAGAGAGGCATAACACTAACACTGGCTCCAAGATCACATAAAGCAGTTTTAACATAGTTTCTTTTAATGCAGCATGGTGTAGTTGGTACTCCTGGATCTCCAAGTTTCTTTGGTATTCCACCTTTAAAAGTATAATTAGCAAGAGTGGTGGAAGTTTCATCTTCTGGTATCTTTCTTTTATTTGTGACAATATCTTTCATATACTTAGCATAAGTATTCATTTTAAGCATATCATTCAAACGCATACGCAAAAAGATAGTCTAATCATTTCAGCAAAGCGCTCAAAATCCTCATCATCCTTTTTCTTGGATGGTTTAGGAGGAAAAGGCATGGGTTTCTGAACCCATGGTTCTCTTTCTTTACCGTGCTTCCTAGCAACAAAGTCTCTCTTATCATAACGTTGATTCTTTGATTGTGGGTTATCAAGATCAACAGCAGGTTAATCTCTACATCATTGTCATTGCTTGGTTGAGATCAACATGAACATTATCACTAGGTTCATGTTCATTACCAGATTGTGTTTCAGCATCAGAAATAGAAATATCATTGGGATTCTCAGGTGTGTCAACAACAGGTTCACTAGAAGCATGCGAAGTCCTATCATTTTTCTTTTTCTTCCTTTTAGAAGAACTAGGTGCATCAACATTAGTTCTCTGAGAATCTTGCTCAATTCTCTTAGGATGGCCCTCAGGATACAAAGGTTCCTGAGTCATTTTACCCCCTCTAGTCATAACTCTAATAGCATTATCATTTTTCTTATTATTTAATTCATTGAGAAAATCATTCTGAGCCTTAAGTACTTGTTCAAATTGAGTGGTAACCATAGAAGCATGTTTACTAATAAGTTTAAGTTCACCTTTAACTCTAGACATATAATCACTCAAGTGTTCAATCATATAAGCATTACGTTTCAATTGTCTACCAACATAAGCATTGAAGTCTTCTTGTTTAACCATAAAGTCATCAAACTCATCCAAGCATTGGCTAGCAAACTTTTAGTAGATGGGATTTCACATTTATCAAATCTATAGAGAGAATTTACCTTTACTACCTGTGTCGGGTTATCAAGACCATGTATTTCTTCAATAGGTGGTAAATTCTTAACATCTTCAGCTTTAATACCTTTTTCTTTCATAGATTTCTTTGCCTCTTGCATATCTTCAGGACTGAGAAATAG
>NW_024114227.1:0-9719 GCF_003073215.2 Triticum urartu
GTATTTTATTTTTATCGACACCTTCATCTCTAAACATGTGGACATATTTTTCGATTTCGGCTTTTCGCTTGAGGACAAGCGAGGTCTAAGCTTGGGGGAGTTGATACGTCCATTTTGCATCATGCTTTTATATCAATATTTATTGCATTATGGGCTGTTATTACACATTATGTCACAATACTTATGCCTATTCTCTCTTATTTTACAAGGTTTACATAAAGAGGGAGAATGCCGGCAGCTGGGATTCTGGCTGGAAAAGGAGCAAATATTAGAGACCTATTCTGCACAGCTCCAAAAGTCCTGAAACTTCACGGATGATGTTTTCCAAATATATAAAAAACATTGAGCTCAAGAACTTCACCAGGGGGGCCACACCCTGCCCACGAGGGTGGGGGCGCCGCCCCCTACCTCGTGGGCCCCCTGGTGGCCCTCCGGTGACCATCTTCTGCTATATGGACTCTTTCGATGGGAAAAAATAATCATAAGCCATCTTCTTGGACGAAACTCCGCCGCCACGAGGCGGAACCTTGGCGGAGCCAATCTAGGGTTCTGGCGGGGCTGTTCTGCCGGGGAAACTTCCCTCCCGGAGGGGGAAATCATCGCCATCGTCATCACCAACGCTCCTCTCATCGGGAGAGGGCAATCTCCATCAACATCTTCATCAGCACCATCTCATCTCAAAACCCTAGTTCATCTCTTGTATCCAATTCTTGTCTCCAAGTCCGGGATTGGTGCTAGTAGGTTGCTAGTAGTGTTAATTACTCCTTGTAGTTGATGCTAGTTGGTTTAATTGGTGGAAGATCATATGTTCAGATCCTATATGCACATTAATACCCCTCTGATTATGAACATGTTTATGCTTTGTGAGTAGTTACTTTTGTTCCTGAGGACATGGGAGAAGTCTTGCTATTAGTAGTCATGTGAATTTGGTATTCGTTCGATATTTTGATGAGATGTATGTTGTCTCTCCTCTAGTGGTGTTATGTGAACGTCGACTACATGACACTTCACCATTGTTTGGGCCTAGAGGAAGGCATTGGGAAGTAATAAGTAGATGATGGGTTGCTAGAGTGACAGAAGTTTAAACCCTAGTTTATGCGTTGCTTCGTAAGGGGCTGAATTGGATCCATATGTTTCATGCTATGGTTAGGTTTACCTTAATACTTTTGTTGTATTTGCGGATGCTTGCAATAGAGGTTAATCATAAGTGGGATGTTTGTCCAAGTAAGGGCAGCACCCAAGCACCGGTCCACCCACATACCAAATTATCAAAGTACCGAACGCGAATCATATGAGCGTGATGAAAACTAGCTTGACGATATTCCCATGTGTCCTCGGGAGCGCTTTTCTCTATATAAGAGTTTGTCCAGGCTTGTCCTTTGCTACAAAAAGGATTGGGCCACCTTGCTGCACTTTATTTACTTTTTACTTGTTGCTCGTTACAAATTATCTTATCACAAAACTATCTGTTACCACTTATTTCAGTACTTGCAGAGAATACCTTGCTGGAAACCGCTTATCATTTCCTTCTGCTCCTCGTTGGGTTCGACACTCTTACTTACCGAAGGACTACGATAGATCCCTATACTTGTGGGTCATCAGGTAGGCGCGCGCCCTGCCTCGTGGCCTCCTCGTTGGTTGCTTGACATCCACTCCAAGTCCTCTGGATCATGTTTGTTCCAAAAATGACGCTCCCAAAGGTTTCATTCTGTTTGGACTCCGTTTGACATCCCTTTTCTGCGGAACACTGAAATAGGCAAAAAAACAACAATTTGCACTGGGCCTTGGGTTAATATGTTAGTCCCAAAAATAATATAAAAGTGTAAAATAAAGCCCATTAACATCCAAAACAGATAATATAATAGCATGGAACAATCAAAAATTATAGATACGTTGGAGACGTATCAGTCCACCACGGCCCAAGGGCTAGCATGGGCTGCGGGGAGGTGCCCTGGCCTTATTGAGCTAGGCACACCAAGTTCTTAAAAGCTCATGTGGCTAGGGAAGGCAAAAAAAGGAAGGAGTCCTAGTAGGAATAGGATTGGACTTGGAATCCAAGTCCTCTCCCCTTAGCTGCACCTAGGGCTTGGAGGGGCTCTTTCCCATGCCCCTCCACCTATATATAGAGGGGAGGGGCTCCCCAAGAGGACACACCAAGCCCTTGGCGCCCCTCTCTCTCTCTCTCTCCCGTTACTTCTTAGTTCTACCGCCTCGTCTCGGCGACGCTTCACAAAGCGCTGTCGGTACTCCACCACCACCATCACCACCACACCGTTGTGTTGGTTGTGATCCCATCTAGTTCTCCTCTCTTGCTTGCTGGATCAAGAAGGAGGATACGTCATGGGGCGCACGTGTGCTAAACTCGGAGGTGTCCTCCGTTCGGCACTAGATCGGTGGGATCGTGATCGGACCGCGAAGAGTACGACTACATCAACCGCGTTGTTAAATGCTTCCGCTTATGGTCTACAAGGGTACATATACACACTCTCCCCTCTTGTTGCTATGCATCTCCATTGTTAGATCTTGCATTTGCGTAGAAAAAATTGTTTTCCATGCAACGTTTCTCAACAGTGGTATCAGGGCCAGGTCTATGCGTAGATGATATGCACGAGTAGAACACAAAGAGTTGTGGGCGTGATAGTCATACTGCTTACCACCAACGTCTTATTTTGATTCGGCGGTATTGTGGGATGAAGTGGCCCGGACCAACCTTACATGTCCACGCACATGAGACCGGTTCCACTGACAGACATGCAACTAGTTTTGCATAAAGGTGGCGGTGGGTGTCTATTTCTCCTACTTTAGTTGAATCGAATTTGACTGCGGCCGGTCCTTGAAGAAGGTTAAAACAACAAACTTGACGAAACACCGTTGTGGTTTTATGCGTTAGGTAAGAACGGTTCTTGCTAGAAGCAAGCAGCCACGTAAAACTTGCAACAACAAAGTAGAGGACGTCTAACTTGTTTTTGCAGGGCATGTTGTGATGTGATATGGTCAAGACATGATGTGATAAACGTTATTGTATGAGATGATCATGTTTTGTAAGATATCTGACAACCGGCAGGAGCCTTATGGTTGTCTCTTTATTGTATGAAATGCAAACGCCATGTAATTGCTTTACTTTATCACTATGCGTTAGCGATAGTTGTAGAAGCAATAGTTGGCGAGACGACCACGACGCTACGATGGAGATCAAGGTGTCGAGCCGGTGACGATGGAGATCATGACGATGCTTTGGAGATGGAGATCAAAAGCACAAGATGATGATGGCCATATCATGTCACATATTTTGATTGCATGTGATGTTTATCTTTTATGCATCTTATTTTGCTTAGTACGAGGGTAGCATTATAAGATGATCCCTTACTAAATTTCAAGGTAAAAGTGTTCTCCTGAGTATGCACCATTGCTACAGTTCGTCGTGTTGAGACACCACGTGATGATCGGGTGTGATAGACTCTACGTTCACATACAACGGGTGCAAGACAGTTTTGCACATGCGGAATACTTGGGTTAAACTTGACGAGCCTAGCATGTACAGACATGGCCTCGAACACTGGAGACCGAAAGGTCGAACGTGAATCATATAGTAGATATGATCAACATAGAGATGTTCACCATTGATGACTACCCCATCTCACGTGATGATCGGACATGGGTTAGTTGATTTGGATCATGTATCACTTAGATGACTTGAGGGATGTCTATTTAAGTGGGAGTTCTTAGTAATTTGATTAATTGAACTTAATTTATCATGAACTTAGTCTTATAGTTTTGCATATCTATGTGTAGATCAATAGCTCGCGATATAGCTCCCCTATTTTTGATATGTTCCTAGAGAAAACTAAGTTGAAAGATGATAGTAGCAATGATGCGGACTGGGTTCGTGATCTAAGGATTATCCTCATTGTTGCACAAAAGAATTATGTCCTTGATGCACCGCTAGGTGACAAACCTATTGCAGGAGCACACTACAACAAGAACCCCCCTTCAGCAACACATCAATGCATTGTTCTATGCCCATATAAGTGTTGCTAAGGTCTACACCAATGGATTAATATGTGTTGGCTTTGGTGGCGTTGCAATGGGCTACAACAACGTATACCCATCTATTGGTAAACTACGTGAATATGCGTTGTAAGATGGCAATGTATGTAGTTACAGAGCAACAACACATCACATGCGTTGGTGGCTACTGGCACAAAATGATTATTTCAATGCCTAATACATTGCATAAATAATTCATGGTATTATATATATATATATATATATCACCATCCATAATTATTTGGTCAATGCCATAGTGCATATGGCATTTTATATATCACCATCCAAAATTATTTGGTCATAGCCGATAGGCATAGGAGATGGATGCAGTATAATAAACAGAAATGCCTCATATATTGAATCAACATGGTTGCATTACAATGAATTGTTGTGACCGACCTCAGATGGTCAAGTCTCTGTGCTTCAGTGTCATCCCTGGATCGGTAATGCTGACACACACAATACTCGAAGGATTTATAACAGAGTAGCAATCACACACTTATTACATCGAATGTCTCAAGGGAGAACTTATTACAATAATATGGCTTAAGGCCATCTAATACGATAACAGCGGAAGGCTTGGAAGATAAAGTGAGTCCATCAACTCCAACGGCATAGCTGAGCTGCATGGCAACGACCTAACGAACCCTACTCCTCGTCTGAAAAGTCTGCAACATAATACGTTGCAGCCCAAAAACGGGTCAGCACATGGAATATGGTGGCAATGTAACACAGTAGAGCAAGAACAGAATAATGCTATCACTACATGCATATTTGGCTGGTGGAAAGCTCTATGGTTACAGTTTTGCGAAAAGCCAATTTTTCCTACAACGAAGGAATAGATTGTATTTAACTATCATGGTAGTTGAAACATCATTGAGAAGGTTCCTCCAACTCAATCCCAATTAAAGTGATTAACAACCCAACAATATTAATTAAGAGTGATGAGATACATGTGATAATCCAAGTACTAGATACTCAAAAATTGTCCATAACCGGGGACACGACTAACCATGATTAGTTTGTACACTCTGCAGAGATTTGCGCACTTTTCCCCACAAGACTCGATCGCCTCCATTGGATTTCTCGCACTACATGGTGTTTGAGAAACGGATGACCGAGACACAGTCTTTCAGAAACACTAACTCTCTACTTCGGACAGACCATAACAAACCTACATCCCACTACCTACTGATCTGCCTCTTCAAGAGCTTCACATAACTTACTCAACTATGCTAGAGCCCATAATAGCTTGTGGCTGCACACGAGAGTTTCTAGCATGAATCATCTCAGTTCCCTTTGAGCCTGGGTGGCGGTCCATAGGAAGATCACACGGGTACTCCGGGATTTCCAAAAAATATAGGCAACACTGGGTACTCTAGGTGCCTCAATCCACCCAGATGTTTGATTAAGTTGCCACCTTAAGTTGAACCATTAATTAACAAGCTCACATCTGTCATGTATTTCACTCAAACCCAAACCACGTCTACGAGCATAGCATAGCATAGTATATATAAGCAACGCGTAGAGTAACTCCCAAGGGTTTGAATGTAACAGGGCAATAGGTTCTACCTCATCACTACTTCCCAACCCACAAGTTAATGACATCCTAATCATGCAATGTTTGAGGATTGGGACTAATGCATAGAAACTAGGTGATAAAAGGGATATGATCAAAGTGTTACTTGCCTTGCTGACGATCTGCAAAACCTAGGGACTCGTAGTAGCACGCTTCGCACTCCGGGTGTTCTATCGCAAGCAAACAATAGCATAAATAAGTAACAAGAAACGATGCACAAGCAAAACTCAAACAAAAGAGGTTGAACAGAAGTTTCAAAATAAGAACTCCGGTTCGCAAAAAGAATCAAATCAAATGGAGCAACAAAACTCAAACGGCAAAAGAAAGAAGCTTCGTTTACTAATCTGAAACTAGGTCAAATTTTACAGTAGAGAAAACTTGTTTGAGTTGGTTAAGAGGAAAGAGGGTTTCGAGACGAAACTCCAGGCGCTTAAATCTCCTGATTCCGACTAACGTATGAAAAGAAAAACAAAAACTAAGATCGGATCAGAAATCACGATCAGAGAAAATTGCGGAATAAATCCGATAAAAGAAAATAGACGAACAGACTAACGAACGAGCGTTCGTTGGCTGTTTCTAACGAGCGAAGAACCGTTCGTTAAAACAATCGTTCGGACGAACGCCTGCCAAATAGAAGAACCGAGAAAAACCAGTGAATCCTAAAAAACGGATCTAGGGTTCTAAAAAAACCGGTCGGTCTTTATAAAAAAATCGGCGGCGTGGTGCGGCGGCTACCTCCGGCGAGAGGTCCGGCGGGGCGGCGACTTAGGGGGTGGCGGCGCTCGGCGGCGGCGCGGACTGCGGCGGCGGCGGCAGCAGGCGGCGGCGCGGCGACGGCAACGGCTTGGCGCGGCGCGGGCGGCGGTGGTGTGTGGGGTGTTGGGGGCGGGGGTGGCGGCGTATATAAGGGCGGGGCGGGGCGGCTTGGAGGAGGGGGCAAGACGCGGCGGCGGAGAGGAGTCCGGCTCGGACTCCTAGTCCGAGTCGGCGGCGGCGGCGCCTGGGCGGCGGCCTGGCGCGGCTGGGCCTTAGGCCCAGTCGGCGCGGGAACCTCTTTTTTTAAAAATAATTTCGCCGACCGAAATAAATCCTAAAAAAATCTAAAAATGCCAAAATAAATTTTCACCGTCTAAATAAAATATTTAGAACGAGATGAACATTTTCTTGGCCCTAAAATGCAATTTTGGAAAACGTGCAATTTTTCTAATGCAAACAAAATTGCAATAACAAATAAAACAATTATTTGGTTTTAATATTTTTCCTCCAATATTTCAATTATCTTGGAGAAGTCATATTATCTCCTCTCATATATTTTAGTGTGAAATATTTTTGGAGAGAAAATAATTAAAACCAAAAATCCTCGTTTTCAAGATTTGATAAAGATCAAATTTGAAAACCGGGAAATCCCCAACTCTCTCCGAGGGTCCTTGAGTTGCTTAGGATTTCGAGGATCGCGAGACGAAATGCGAATAAAATATGATATGCATGGATGACTATGTATAACATTCCAAATTGAAAATTTGGGATGTTACAAACCTACCCCCCTTAAGATGAATCTCGCCCTGAGATTCGGGTTGGCTAGAAAATAGGTGTGGGTGGTCTTTGCAAGATCATCCTCTCATTCTCAGGTGGCTTCATCCTCGGTATGGTGGCTCCACTGAACTTTACAAAACTTGATAACCTTACTGCGGGTGACTCTGCTGGCAAACTCAAGAATCTTAACTGGTTTCTCCTCATAAGTCAAATCACTGTCCAACTGAATCGCCTCCAGGGGTACTGTATCTCTTAGCGGTATATCTGCCATCTCAGCATGACACTTCTTCAGCTGTGAAACGTGAAACACGTCATGAACTCCTGACAATCCCTCGGGTAACTCCAACTTGTAGGCAACTTCTCCCATCCGTTCCAAAATACGATACGGTCCTACAAATCTCGGGGCTAACTTTCCCTTAACTCCAAAACGTTTCACTCCTCGCAAGGGTGATACTCGCAGATATGCTCGATCTCCAATTTCATAGGTTACCTCCTTGCGTTTTGAGTCTGCATAACTCTTCTGCCTGGACTGAGCAATCTTCAGTCTGTCACGAATCAATTTAACCTTCTCCTCAGACTCCTTGATCAAGTCTGGTCCAAACAACTGTCGGTCTCCTACCTCGTCCCACATCAACGGTGTTCTGCACCTTCGTCCATACAGGGCTTCAAATCGGTGCCATCTTCAAACTGGCTTGATAGCTATTGTTGTATGAAAACTCTGCGTATGGCAAATTGTCATCCCAACTAGATCCATAATCTAGCGCACAGGCTCTCAACATGTCCTCCAAAATTTGGTTGACTCTCTCTGTTTGTCCATCCGTCTGCGGGTGAAATGCTTGTACTAAACTCCAATCTCGTTCCCAAAGTCTGGTGCAACTGGTGCCAAAACTTTGAGGTAAACTGTGTTCCTCGATCTGATACGATGGTCCTCGGAACTCCATGCAGACATACTATCCTGGACATATATATCTTGGCCAACTTTGCACTTGTATAGGTGGTTTTCACTGGGATGAAGTGAGCTACTTTGGTCAAGCGATCAACTACTACCCATATGGAATCATATCCTGCTTTGGTCCTGGGCAATCCGGTGATAAAGTCCATGCCCAGTTTATCCCACTTCCATTCGGGTATCGGCATAGGCTGTAACAGTCCTGCTGGCTTCTGATGTCTGCCTTCACACGCTGACATACATCACATACGGCTACATACTCGGCAATATCCTTCTTCATACCGGTCCACCAGAAACGTTCCTTCAAATCCAAATACATCTTGGTGTTTCGGGGTGTATCGAGTAGGGTGAGTCATGGGCCTCTTGAAGTATTAACTTCCTGATCTCCTGGTTATTGGGCACATAAACTCGGTCCTCAAACCATAGGGTATCGTGCTCATCCTCACGAAAACCTTTGGCCTTTCCTTTGCCCATCTTCTCCTTTATCTCGGCAATCTCTTTGTCATCCTTCTGAGCTTCCCGAATTTTGTCCAGCAATGTCGACTGGACCTCCATTGTTGCAATAAATCCTCTAGGAACAATCTCCAATCGAAGTTCCATGATGTCCTCTGCTAATTCCTTCGGCAGTCCCTTGCTTTCAAGGATATTAGCATAACTCTTCCGGCTCAAAGCGTCTGCTACGACATTGGCCTTTCCTGGATGATAGTGTAGCTTCATGTCATAATCCTTTATAAGTTCCAACCATCTCCTCTGTCGAAGGTTCAGCTCCTTCTGGGTGAAAATGTACTTCAAACTCTTATGGTCCGTGTACACATCACAACGGTTTCCAATAAGGTAATGTCTCCAGGTCTTCAATGCATGCACTACGGCTGCTAACTCCAAATCATGCGTGGCATAGTTCAACTCATGAGGTTTTAGTTGTCGTGAGGCATACGAAACAACTCTCCCGTCCTGCATAAGCACACATCCAAGTCCTAAGCGTGAGGCATCGCAGTACACTTGGAACTCCTTATGTATATCTGGCAGTGTTAGCACTGGCGCTGTAGTCAAAGCGTTTCTTCAATTCCTGGAAACTTGCCTCGCAATCTTCTGTCCATTTAAACTTAGTATCCTTCTTCAACAGTTCAGTCATTGGCTTTGCAATCTTGGAAAAATTCTCGATGAATCTCCGGTAGTATCCTGCGAGTCCAAGAAAACTGCGGATCTCGCTAACTGAAGTGGGTGCCAACCATTCAGTGACTGACTGAATTTTGCTGGGGTCTACTGCTATACCTTCTCCCGATATAACATGTCCAAGGAACCCGACTTCCTTCAACCAAAATTCGCATTTGCTAAACTTAGCATACAACTGGTGTTCCCTGAGTTTCTCGAGAACTAAGCGCAAATGCTCCTTGTGCTCCTCCTCGTTCTTCGAGTATACCATAATATCATCAATAAACACCACAACAAACTTGTCCAAATACTCCATGAACACCTTGTTCATCATGCTCATGAAATAGGCAGGGGCGTTAGTCAGTCCAAATGACATGACCGTGTACTCGTATAATCCATATCGTGTTGTGAACGCTTGTCTTGGTATGTCCTTCTCTCGTATCTTCAACTGATCTCTCT
>NW_024114228.1:0-9711 GCF_003073215.2 Triticum urartu
CCAGACATCTCGGCCAAGAGAAGCCAAAGTCCATGGCAGCCCTCACAACACTCATGACCCGCTTCTGCGCGGGCGAGGATAGCTGGTTGGCCCGTAGCAACAACACAAGCAAGCAACCCTGGCACATCGGAGGCCAGAGACAGCAACGGCAAGCCACGTCGCAACAGATACAAGCGCCGCAACAACGATAACACCGAAGACACGGCAGTCAATGCCGGATTCAGTGGCTCTAAATCCGGTCAGCGGAAAAAGCCGTTCAAAAGAAACAATCCGGGCCCGTCTAGTTTGGACCGCATACTCGACCGCTCATGTCAAATTCACGGCACCCCCGATAAGCCAGCCAACCACACCAACTGAGAATGCTGGTGTTCAAACAGGCCGGCAAGTTGAATGCCGAAAGCAAGGAAATGGGGCTGCATAGTGACGACGAGGAGGAGCCCCGGCCGCCGAACACAGGAGGACAGAAGAAATTTCCTCCCCAAGTGAAAATGGTGAACATGATATACGCAACCCATATCCCCAAGCGGACGGAAGCGTGCACTCAGGGACATCTACGCGATGGAGCCAGTCGCCCCAAAGTTCATGTGACGCCCCGAGACCGATGTGCCAGGTGTCCTCCAGTTATTCGCCAATGTTGCCATGTCATTTGCTTGCGTGTTGCATTTCATCATGTCATCATGTGCATTGCATCATCGTCCGAAATATTATTTTATAAGTGGCCGGAAAATGTTCTCGGAATGGGTTGAAAGTTGGCATGCGGTGTTGTTTTGTTGTCAGTAGACCGCCTGCAAGTTTCATCGCATTCGGAGTCCGTTTGACGTCCCAACGGATAAATATAGCGGCATATAGCCGGTCTAACGTCGGACGTTTTCGGTCTCCGGAAACCGTGCCGGGCTGCATCTCTCCCCTCTTCTCTCAGACCAACCCGCTCTTCACAATCCGCCAGACCCAACCTAATCTCTCTCGTCAGCCCGCGGCCCTCCTCGCGCGCGCGTCCGAAAAGTTGTCCCGGACCCGACTCGGACTGTCGCCACCATTGTGTCCGGATCATCCCCAAACATCTACAAAACATCTCCGTTTTATTATTTGATCTCCCTAGCCTATTTATCCGGGAACCGTCCGATTAAGATCGGAGGGACCTTTTACCCCTAAACCTAAACGGCTTGTGTATATATATATACAGGGCAAACCCTAAAATCTAGGGACATTGTCCCATCCACCAATCCCTCTCCTCTCCACGCCACCCACTCACCATCCCCATCGGGATCCTCCCAGATCCATCCACCCATTCCCAGCCGATCCCGACCAACTCCCTCGTTTTCAGCATCGGGCCAACCTCCTCCTCCGCTGGATCCACCCAATCCCGCAACCTCCTCCCGCAGCACGCCCGTCCTCAAGCCCCTGCCCCGAGCCTTCCCGTGCTCCTCCTCCTCGCCTCATCGTCCGGCGCCGCCGCCAGGGACGGAATCAGCTAGCAAGATGAGTGCCGATGCCTGCTTCTTCTTCATCTTCCCGGGCTCCTTCTGTTTCCTTCTCTCATCACCCTTCTTTTCTCTCTTTCTGTGAGCAGGGGATCGCCATCAACAGCCGCAGCAGCGAACCTCCATGGACCCCGGCCGCCGACTCAGAGCTCCTCGTTGCCAAGTCCCGCGCCCCTGCTTCCCTGAGACCCGCGTCGTCGCAGCCGTGCTCCTTCCCCGAGCGTGCCTTGTCGTCGTCCAGCCGTGCGCGCCATCACCCGATCGTCTCCGATGGATCCGCGAAGCCGCCCGTACGGGACCTCGTCAGCCTCCTGCTCCTTCGCCGCCCCGCGTCCCGTGCCATGGAAGCCCATGCGAGCTTCCAGTGCCGCCTCGTCCTTGCTCCACCACCATCTCCGGGAGGCAACGCTCGCGCCGCTGTTTACCTATCGCTGCCGTTTTCCTTCAGAAACGAGCAGAGTGCAGCGTCCCTGCCCTTCGTTGACCGATTCCAGATCGACCGCGCCCTCCCCGTCGATCGCCATAGGCACCCCTCCCGCGCCTCCAAGGCCCAGCGAGCCTCCTCGGCCTGCAGCGACCGGCCCAGCCGCAAGCCCCGAGGCCCAAGCTCCCTCCTTCACGCGAAGCCCAGCTACAGCAGCGCGCCAGCCGCCACTGCGTCCCGATCGAGTGCCTGGGCCGGCCTCGACTTGTGCTTCTTCGCGGCCCAGCAAGACGTTGAGGCCCAGCCTCTCCACCAGCCGGTCTCCTCTCCGAACGGGCCGAGGCCCAATGTGAGCAGCTCCCCAGCTCTGTTCCAGATCCAGCCCGTTACATGTTTTTTTTTGTCTGCGATTTTCCTAATTTTCCAGATGGCCATTTTGCAGAAAAGTCCCCTAGATCATGCATATAATACTTCAACCGTGCATCGGATTAAAATGTTTTAAATATGAAAAGTCTAGAATTTTGTCTAGTTTAATAATATGCAACTTTCATCTATGTTTAAAATGTTGTTTGTTTAAATTTGCTTAAATAACTTGCTAAAATGATTTATTTCGTAACTAAATAACCGTAACTCAGATTTTAATAAACTTTATATGTTAATGGGGTAGAATTTTGCCTAGTTTAACATGGTGCAATCATCTTGCATGTTTAACAACTCTAAAATATGGCTTAGGGCAGAACAGTACCAAATCTATAATATGCTCGTTTTACCGAAATTGTTGTTCGTTACTTCCAGCCTCATTTAAACTTGACTAGATAGGTAGTTTTACTTTGCTTCACCCTCTTGCCATGTTTAACAACATTTAATATTGTTGAGTACATAAACGAGAGAGAACTAAATAATGGAATGTGGTGTTTTGTCAATATGCATCCGATGCATATTGAGCTCCACTTAATTTGTAGGATTGCTTGTGCACTTTGCCATGCCATGCCCTCTTTAAACTGGACATGCATCATACTTGTTTGTGCATCATGCCATGTCTATGTGGTGGTTGTTTACTATGTTGTTTGCTTCTTTCCGGTGTGCTTCTTCGGATTGTTTTCGATAACGTCGCGTTTGTGGGGACCCGTTCGTCTACATCCGTTTGTCTTCTTCATGGACTCGTTCTTCTTCCTTGCGGGATTTCAGGCAAGATGATCATACCCTCGAAATCACTTCTATCTTTGCTTGCTAGTTGCTCGCTCTTTTGCTATGCCTATGCTGCGATACCTACCACTTGCTTATCATGCCTCCCATATTGTTAAACCAAGCCTCTAACCCACCTTGTCCTAGCAAACCGTTGTTTGGCTATGTTACCGATTTGCTCAGCCCCTCTTATAGTGTTGTTAGTTGCAGGTGAAGATGAAGTTTGTTCCTTGTTGGAACATGGAGATGTTGTTCCTTGTTGAAACATGTTTACTTGTTGGGATATCACAATATCTCTTATTTAATTAATGCATCTACATACTTGGTAAAGGGTGGTAGGCTCGGCCTTTTGCCTAGTGTTTTGTTCCACTCTTGCCGCCCTAGTTTCCGTCATATCAGTGTTATGTTCCCGGATTTTGCGTTCCTTATGCGGTTGGGTAATAATGGGAACCCCTTGACAGTTCGCCTTGAATAAAACTCCTCCAGCAATGCCCAACATTGGTTTTACCATTCGCCAGCTAGCCTCTTTTTCCCTTGGGTTTCGCGGACTCAAGGGTCATCTTTATTTTAACCCCCCGGGCCAGTGCTCCTCTGAGTGTTGGTCCGAACTGAGCTGCCTGCGGGGCCACCTCAGGGAAACTTGAGGGTTGGTTTTACTCGTAGCTAGTCTCATCTGAGTGTGCCCTGAGAACAAGATAGGTGCAGCTCCTATCGGGATTTGTCGGCACATTCGGGCGGTGTTGCTGGATTTGTTTTAACTTGTCGAAGTTGTCTTGTAGAACCGGGATACCGAGTCTGATTGGAATGTCTCGGGAGAAGGTATATCCTTCGTTGACCATGAGAGCTTTTCATGGGCTAGGTTGGGACTCCCCTGCAGGGATTTAAACTTTCGAAAGCCGTGCCCGCGGTTATGGGCAGATGGGAATTTGTTAATGTCCGATTTAGAAAACCTGAAGTTGACCTTAATTAAAATACATCAACCGCGTGTGTAACCCGTGATGGTCTCTTTCCGGCGAAGTCCGGGAAGTGAACACGGTGTTGGAGTTATGCTTGACGTAGGTTGTTCTAGGATCACTTCTTGATCATACTTTTATCGACGTGCTTTGCCTTCTCTTCTCGCTCTCATTTGCGTATGTTAGCCACCATATATGCTAGTCGCTCTGCAGCTTCCACCTCATACCTTTTACCCTTTCCTATAAGCTTAAATAGTTTGATCGCGAGGGTGCGAGATTGCTGAGTCCCCGTGCTCACAGATTACTTCCAAACCAGTTGCAGGGTCCGATGACTCCGTTCCAGATGATGCGCTTGAGCTCAAGTGGGAGTTTGATGAAGCTTCCCGTCGTTAGTATGTGTCTTTCCCGGATGATCAGTAGTGGTGCCAAGTTGGGGCGATCGGGACCGTGTCGCATGTTGGGTTGATCTTTTATTTTGGTTCCGTAATCGGACCTTGATTGTATCTAGTTGATGTAATGCTTTATTCATGTAATTGTGTGAAGTGGCGATTGTAAGCCAACTATGTATCTCTTTCCCTTATGTATTACATGGGTTGTGTGAAGATTACCTCACTTGCGACATTACTTTCAATGCAGCTATGCCTCTAAGTCGTGCTCCAACACGTGGGAGATATAGCCGCATCGAGGGCATTACAGTTCAACCCATGCTCTTCTTGTCCGATCACTTTGATCGCAGGGACCACCCCACTAGTATCCGTCATGGCGGTTCTACCGCATTGGTCCTTGATCCTATCATTGACGGATTCCACCTCACTCGAGTCCTTATGGACGGTGGCAGCAGCCTGAACCTGCTTTATCAGGATACGGTGCGCAAAATGGGTATAGACCCCTTGAGGATCAAACCCACAAAAACCACCTTCAAAGGTGTCATACCAGGTGTAGAGGCCTGTTGCACGGGCTCAATCACACTGGAAGTGGTCTTCGGATCTCCGGATAACTTCCGAAGCGAAGAGTTAATCTTCGATATCGTCCCCTTCCGCAGTGGCTATCACGCACTACTCGGACGAACCGCATTCGCTAGATTCAATGCGGTACCGCATTATGCATACCTCAAGCTCAAAATGCCAGGACCTCGCGGGGTTATAACAGTTAACGGAAACACAGAACGCTCGCTCCGCACGGAGGAGCACACTGCGGCCCTTGCAGCAGAAGTGCAAAGCAGCCTTTTGAGGCAAACCGCCAATTCGGCGACAAGGTCCACAGACACATTCAAGCGAGTCCGGAATAACCTGCAACAGAATCACCAGGCGCGTTCAGAGCTCGCCTAGCAATTCGGCCTCCGTCCTAGTCCCAGTCAAGCGACGAAATTTGCGCCGTGTGTACATAACTATGCACAAAGATACCATGGGTATAGGCGGAGGCACGGCTATGGCACGTCCCACAATGCGGTTCAACCGCCTCAGGACCAGTATATCTTTATCATTTTCTTCCTTTCAGGACCCTATTCTCTGGAGGCCCTCTCCGATAGCTAGATCATCGGAACCCATCACGGGAGGGAAGCACCAAGGGAGCAAGAAGCTTTGACGTACAAGGGAATACCCAGGTGGTCTCTCATACCGATCGTTATACCTGTTTTACATACCCGCACGCAGCTCGCCCTTGGATCGGACATGTCAGATAGTCCTATTTTTGCTTATTGTACTACTTATACACATACGCTTTGACGTATCCTATAAATAACAATGCACAAGCGTCAGCTTATTATTACATTTCTTCATCTTTTTCCTTGATTTGTCTATTCACGACAAGTTGCTCCCGTACATTCTGGTACGTTCAGTACGCCAGGGGCTTCAGTGTACCCCATAACATGGCAAGAAAAGTCACGAACACTTTCGACAGTGCGGCACCCCGAACTTATAGCATTATATGCATCAGCTCCGAATCATGTCTTGGGTCAATAGTTGGGTTTGCCCGGCTCCCATGTTTTGGTGCCTTACGTTCGCTATATCGGCTAAGGTAGCACTGGGAGAACTACTGCGATTGTGTCTCGGTTCTGCCGGACGAGCACTGATACTCCCAACGTATCTATAATTTTTGATTGCTCCATGCTATATTATCTACTGTTTTGGACATTATTGGGCTTTATTATCCACTTTTATATTATTTTTGGGACTAACCTATTAACCGGAGGCCCAGCCCAGAATTGCTGTTTTTTGCCTGTTTTAGGGTTTCGAAGAAAAGGAATATCAAACGGAGTCCAAACGGAATGAAACCTTCGGGAACGTGATTTTCTCAACGAACAAGACCCGGGAGACTTGGACCCTACGTCAAGAAAGAAAAGAGAGGCCACGAGGTAGGGGGCGCAGCCCCCCCCCCAGGCGCGCCCTCCACCCTCGTGGGCCCCCTGTTGCTCCACCGACGTACTCCTTCCTCCTATATATACCTACGTACCCCCAAACGATCAGATACGGAGCCAAAACCCTAATTCCACCGCCGCAACTTTCTGTATCCACGAGATCCCATCTTGGGGCCTGTTCCGGAGCTCCCGGAGGGGGCATCGATCACGGAGGGCTTCTACATCAACACCATAGCCTCCGATGAAGTGTGAGTAGTTTACCTTCAGACCTACGGGTCCATAGATCTCAATACAATGTTCTCCCCCTCTCTTGTGGAGAACTATTCAATGTAATCTTCTTTTTGCGGTGTGTTTGTTGAGACCGATGAATTGTGGGTTTATGATCAAGTCTATCTATGAACAATATTTGAATCTTCTCTGAATTCTTTTATGTATGATTGGTTATCTTTGCAAGTCTCTTCGAATTATCAGTTTGGTTTGGCCTACTAGATTGATCTTTCTTGCAATGGGGAAGTGCTTAGCTTTGGGTTCAATCTTGCGGTGTCCTTTCCCAGTGATAGTAGGGGCAGCAAGGCACGTATTGTATTGTTGCCATCGAGGATAACAAGATGGGGTTTTCTTCATATTGCATGAGTCTATCCCTCTACATCATGTCATCTTGCTTAAGGCGTTACTCTGTTTTTAACTTAATACTCTAGATGCATGCTGGATAGCCGTCGATGAGTGGAGTAATAGTAGTAGATGCAGGCAGGAGTCGGTCTACTTGTCTCGGACGTGATGCCTATATACATGATCATACCTAGATATTCTCATAACTATGCTCAATTCTGTCAATTGCTCAACAGTAATTTGTTCACCCACCGTAGAATACTTATGCTCTCGAGAGAAGCCACTAGTGAAACCTATGGCCCCCGGGTCTATCTTCATCATATTAATCTCCTACTACTTAGTTATTTCCTTTGCTATTTACTTTGCCTTTATTTTACTTTGCATCTTTATCATAAAAATACCAAAAATATTATCTTATCATATCTATCAGATCTCACTCTCGTAAGTGGCCTTATAGGGATTGACAACCCCTATTTGCGTTGGTTGCGAGGATTTATTTGTTTTGTGCAGGTACGAGGGACTCGCGCGTAGCCTCCTACTGGATTGATACCTTGGTTCTCAAAAACTGAGGGAATACTTACGCTACTTTGCTGCATCATCCCTTCCTCTTCGGAAAACCAACGCAGTGCTCAAGAGGTAGCAAGAAGGATTTCTGGCGCCGTTGCCGGGGAGGTCTACGCAAAAGTCAACATACCAAGTACCCATCACATACCCTTATCTCCCTGCATTACATTATTTGCCATTTGCCTCTCGTTTTCCTCTCCCCCACTTCACCCTTGCCGTTTTATTCGCCCTCTCTCTCTCTATCCTCCCTCTCTTTCTCTATTTGCCTCTTTTTGCCCTGCTTGCTTTTTGTTTGCTTGTGTGTTAGTTCGTTTGCTTGTCGTTATGGCTAGTCCCTTATCTTCTCTGTTGTCTCCCGAGAATGAAATTCTAAATTTTAAGCAAAGGGAGGGAGAAAATCTAAAAGATGCTTGGTATAGAATTTGCAATGCTCAAAATAGATCTACTAGGAAGCAATCTACTTCCGTTCTTCTTCGCAATTTTTATGTAGGCATTACTCCTTGGCACCGTTATGTTCTTGATACTATTACCGGAGGGAACTTTTTGGGTAGCCATACTTTTGATTCTTATAATGCTATGTTAGATTTATTTGGCTCACCCCCTCTCTTGGTTAATGGAACTATATTAACTTTGGAGCATGTAATGCAAAGGCTTGAAATTATTGAAAATAAGGTTGCTACCGTAGAGTTAATTGAAAATTTGGATAAAAAGATCCACATCCGAATCTCTCAATATGGATCTAAAGTAGGAGTTACTTTGAAAAATATTAAAGAAAAGGAACCCATAGTTAATGAGAAAATAAATCACGATTCCACTAGGATCGATAAACTTGAGGATATTATTACCAACTTGGGAACGCTTTTTCTTCCGTAAAGAATACTCCAAGTCCTCCACTAAAATTGCCAAGCTTATGTATGTTCCTAAAAATAAGGGTGAATCCTCTAGTAAGGAAACTGCGGATCTCAAATCTATAAGTATTCATCCCAATCTTTTTGCTATCATTAAGGAACCATTTGTTACAAATGAATTTTTCGATCTTGTGCCTAAAAGTTTGTTATGCCTAGATCTATTCTTGCTTGTTATGCCTAGCTAGGGGCATTAAACGATAGCGCTTGTTGGGAGGCAACCCAATTTTATTTTTATTCCTTGATTTTTTTTCTCCTGTTTAGTAATAAATAATTTATCTAGCCTCTGTTTTGGTTATGTTTTTTGTGTTTAATTAGTGTTTTTTCCAAGTAGAACCGTTGGGAAGACTTGGGGAAAGTCTTGTTAAACTTGCTGTAAAAAGCAGAAACGTTATCGCTCACGAGAACTACTATCATTTTTATTTGGGAAGTGCTATTTAGTTAATTCTTTTTGAAGATGATTAATAGATAAATTCCTCACGTCCAGAAATTTATTTTAGAATTTTTGGGGTTCCAGATCTTGCGCTAGCTACAGATTACTACAGACTGTTCTGTTTTTGACAGATTCTGTTTTTCGTGTGTTGTTTGCTTATTTTGATGAATCTATGGCTAGTAAAATAGTTTATAAACCATAGAGAAGTTGGAATACAGTAGGTTTAACACCAATATAAATAAAGAATGACTTCATTACAGTATCTTGAAGTGGTGTTTTGTTTTCTTTCGCTAACAAAGCTCACGAGATTTTCTACTTTAAGTTTGTGTTGTGAAGTTTTCAAGTTTTGGGTAAAGATTTGATGGATTATGGAACAAGGAGTGGCAAGATCCTAAGCTTGGGTATGCCCATGGCACCCCCAAGATAATCTAAGGACACCTAAAGAAAGCTTGGATGCCCCGGGAAGGCATCCCCTCTTTCGTCTACTTCTATCGGTAACTTTACTTGGAGCTATATTTTTATTCACCACATGATATGTGTTTTGCTTGGAGCGTCTTGTATGATTTGAGTCTTTGCTTGTTAGTTTACCACAATCATCCTTGCTGTACACACCTTTTGAGAGAGCCATACATGATTTGGAATTTGTTAGAATACTCTATGTGCTTCGCTTATATCTTTTGAGTTATATAGTTTTGCTCTAGTACTTCACTTATATCTTTTAGAGCACGGTGGTGGATTTGTTTTATAGAAACTATTGATCTCTCATGCTTCACTTAGATTATTTTGAATCTCTCTCTTTTT